>NC_041387.1:546566470-546640951 GCF_002162155.2 Triticum dicoccoides | reverse complement strand
CTGATATTTTTCTCTGGCGATCCCCACCCCACCACCCAATGAACGCCCCCCAACCGCCGGTGACTGCCAACCAGAGGTCTCACGACTTCGAATACCCACCGACCACTAATTTATTACCATTTCTGTCCTTCATATACGCGCTGATGGGTGGGCCCTATGGTAATGTCCGCTGCTGAATGTGGACCGTTTGACTGGTCAATTGATCGTGTTATCAATAAATTACGGAGTTGTATGGTGAGCCAGTGACCGTATGATCACCCTAAAATGTACTCCTATTTTATTAACACAGTACAGACTCAAACTACCATTTCTTTCTTTCATATACGGGCTGACTGGTGGGCCCCACGGTTACGCGCCCCGATGGTGCAACACTAGTTGCGCCGCGTGGAACGTTTGACTGGTCAATTGATTGTGTCATCAACAAAATACGGAGTTGTACGGGTGAGCCAGTGACCGTATAATCATGACATGTATTTGTTTAACATGGTACAGACGCAAGGGCTCATATATACGCGCAAGCACTCACCGCTATAAGCGCGCACACGCGAACCCTACCCCTATGAGCACCTACCAGAGAGTGGGCCAGCATATATGATCTTGAGATTTTAGGAAGTGACCATAGGTGCCTCGTAGTCGAGTGGAACGTCTTCTCCCACTGAACGTACATTGCCGGAAAATACTGAAATTAACACAAGATAAATGCGAGCACCGGGACTTTATCTTTGGTGGGCTCGAGAAACCACTGTCCTCCTAACCATCCAACCACATGTTGGTTAGCACGACAAAATGTATGTGGTGACCGTGATGAGCTTATTCTGAAGTCCAGTGACCATATCGTGCTTTCGCTTCAAATACAATGACTGTAAGTGTCGTCAACAAAATACGAAGCACGCATCAAATGCAAAGTCCGTCAGTGTCATCAACAAAATATGGAGACGTATCGTGAGCTAGATACCGTTGTACTATTGTATATGCTTATTTTCTTAGTGGCCGGTTGCGTGTCTGGTGTGGTGGGCACATCATTTCTAGTTGTGGTGGGTCAACATGAAGACTCATGGGTCGGTTCCATCCTGCACCAAATATAGGTTGGACCGAGACGTGTTATACGAAGACCCATGTGGAGGACTCGCCGTACAACACGAAGCTACCAGAGTCGCGGAGGACTCTATCCCCACTGGTGATAAGCCGACTATATATGATTTGTAACCCTAGGCCCTTAGTATGTTATACAAGCTTGGGGGCCAGTTTGTCGATAGTATACACACACGCACAATGCCTGGTATTCACGTGTACTTTGTACACACCACTATCACTAATATACAGTACCAGGAGTAGGCTCTTTCTTCAACTGCAAGGGTCTGATCCGAACTAGGGTAAAACTTTGCCTCGTATTACCATCCAGCCTAACAGCGAGGGATATCCTACCGAATGATATGATGAAATCATATCTGCCAACTACTAAGAGAGAGGTGTGTCAGGGGGGCAATGTGTGCGAGAGAGGCATAAAGATAATGTGTGTGCGGGAGACACGTAGGCACATATATGTGCGTATAGAGGGCTAGTAGAGACTATGCGTGTGTATATATGCATGCGAGAGAAATAGTGTTTTCCATCTAAGATTAGTGAAAAGAGTGGTACATAGTAGTCAGAAAGAGAGAGAGAGCAATAGAGAGAGCATGTGCGTGAGACACCCCGACACCCTGAGAGAGATTGTGAGCATGTGTGAAAGAGAAATGCCGGTGCATATAAAGTGTGTGCACTTATGCGTTAGATAAAGAGATATATAACGCGTTTGTGAGAACGGGGCGAGTCATAGTGCATCTATGTGTAAAAGCGGTTCTACGCATTAAATTAAAATATAAATGGCATTATTATTTTTGGATGAGATCATGAATTTTGCAAATTGTGTATGGACGAAATCGGTCTGTCACACACCCATACTCTATTGAATTCTAGCATGTGCATGTGTTTATTTCATATTATTGATCCATAGAGTGAGAGCGGTTTGAAATACAGGCAATGGAAGCTTTTGCAATTCATATATAAACATTAATTAGTGCACTCCATGTTGTTAGTGTGAAGCACTTTATACAGTTGTCACTTGCATGGATACATTCCAAATTGCTATCTATGAAATAGAATACATGTCGAATTAAACATAAAGGGGGTTTCAAAGATTCGATTCGTAGGAAGTGCATTCATCTATTTGAACCCGAGATAATAGCATTTGTAAATCAGATGTAAAAGGGGGCATCAATCTTTGTTGTGAGTTTGAACATGCTATATATATTCATACGCATATCTAACCTTTTTTTGCAACCAAGGAGATTATATCTGGAACCATGCATGAACTGAGGCAAGTTGCGTATTTTTTAATATATACTCGTGTACAATGTATATTCAAATGTACCCCCTCCATTCCAAAATAATCATAGCTTTAGGATTTTCAAGAGTAAAGATTTGTGAAGTTTGACAAATCCTGAAAGTTCAATTCAAGAGAACTGAAAACGTTAATGCTTCTGCTCCCAAATATTGAACGAAGCGCCAAATAGGCCTCTGGTCACCCGAAACCGTGCGACACTAATGTTTGGTGGTAGGAAATTACTGTCCCGACTATGTCCCGTGTAGCCTATTGGCCCGATGTCCAAAGGTCTAAACCGGGGTAGGTTTGTAACTTCACCAAGACGCCAGTCTCAGCTGCCTCCGAGAAGCATTCATACACCGTGGGCGCCTAAACACCCATGCGCTCGGCCGAAATCTATCCCGCCCACATTTGGGACACCTGACATGACTGTCCTACCCCCAACCCGCAATATGTCTGAAATTTTAAATGGGGGCAAAGTTTGTAACTTTCCCCAAATTTCAAACAAGCGTGTCTCAAACCGAAACATTGTTCCCCTTAGTTCCCCGCCTCCCTCTGTTTCCCCATTCATACTCCGCGGGCACGAAAACGCCCTCTCCACCAGTCGCGAAACCCCAGCCTCCTCCGTCCTCCACCCCATAGCGGCCAATCCACCGCCACCCTCCTCCATCACGCCAGAGCCGATACCCCGACATCGTCGTCCAACACAACCACAACCGCAACGCCCTCAAGGACTTAGCAGCTAAAGCCGAGGCAGAGCTGCCTCCACGACGCCGACGCCGACACCGACGTGCATCGTACCAGAACCACTCCGACCATGCCGTCCTGCGTCTCACTGCTGCGGATCCACTATTGCAACCGTCCACCTCACCGGAGCTGTTCCCACTACGCCGTCGTTCGCCGCCTCGGATCTGCTTCCCCGCCGCCGACAGACGGCCACCGCACCACACTCAACAACTTGGCCATGGGTTCGTCCAAGGCTGCACTGTCCTCCACAACTTCTGGTTTCCGGCGAACAACAAGAAGATCGTCGGAAAAACAGAAGGAGGACACAGCACTGCCAGCAGAAAGAGGTACTCCTCTTCCCTTATTCGTGCAAATCTTACATCTCCGCTCACACCGTATTCATCCCACGAAAGAAACTAGTTGAGCGCTTATTACTGCATCTTCTTCGTGATACCAAATGCACAAGGTTTCCTCCCTTTTACTATTTCACCTTTGCTAGAGGTTCGTAGCCCGCCTGGATTTCAATTCAGGGTCAGTTGAATCGCAATTAAAAGAAGCAGCGCGCGGAGCACCTAGTCCGCCTGTTCCCCGGGGAAGCGGCGCATCAGTGTCTATCATAGGGGTGTGGGGCGCAGGAGCTGCTTGCGCCTGATCTGGAGGTCGGTGGGGCTTGAATGGATGGCTGGGGGGCGGTGCCAAGCACGGCGGTGCGGTGAGGGCGAGTGGAGGGCGCAGGCAGGGGAGCAATACTGGGCCTATGGTCGCTGGCGTTTCGAGGAAGATCATCAACACTAACTGGCTGGAGGTAGATGAAGGCGATCTGCCCGTTCTTTGTACATTGGACAGTGCAGAAAAAATGGACTGACCTATTTGCTTTCAGTCGACTGTTATTTTCATAGAATCCTATAGTAATTTAGTGTGCCATGCATGTTGTAGAGCTATCATATGTCTCCCATCATTTATTTCTCTTCGACCTGCTATCTGCTACCTTTACAGTATTCTAATTGTGCACACACTTCACCCATACTCACACTATTGTTTTTTTATGCATGGGTATTTCAGACTCCGACGCAGTGTTGATGAATGCAGAAAAGAAAAGACAGAAGTCGCTCCAGTGTAATTCAGAGATAAGCACTAAGCGTTTTAGCGCTCTAATGGGTGCAGTGTCAGCAGTTGGAGACAGTAAACGTAGCTCTGCAGTTGATGATCTCAATTGCCACACACAACCATCCCAGGTGCTTGCTTTAACTTCGCGCTGTCAAATGTGGTTGCATGTTGCATATGGTGTCTAGCTTGTATTGCTTCCAATTTGGTTAAATTGCATCTGCTTACTTTACACATTATACCTTTGATAATGACATGCCTTCCTGTTTTTGATACATACTACATATGTCTATTAACCATGTTCGTACGTCAAACTAAAGCTCTTTTGTATCCCTCGTCAATCACTTACGATGAGACAGTCACCCGAGTGGGTTACTGTGAGACGCCCTACCCGTTTAAAGAGTGCAGTGTCATCCTCCCCACATGATTCTCAAGAAACAACAAGTCTAAATGAAGATAGTCAACGTAGCTCTCTAGTTGATCACCGCAATTCCCCCACACCACCATCGCAGGTGCTTGCTCTTACTTGGCAGTGTGATATGTGGTTGCATGTTGCATATGGTGTCTACCTTGTAATGCTTCTAATTAGGGTAAATTGCATCTGCTTAGTTAACACATTATACCTGTGAATATGACATGCCTTCCTGTTTTTGGTACATACTACGTCTTTCTATTAACCATGTTCTTACATCAAACTACTTTTCTTGTGTATCCCTCATCAATGCTCCTAATTTGTTAAATTGCATCTCCTTAGCTTACACATTATACATGTGAATGTGACACGCCTTCCTGTTTTTGGTACATACTACATCTGCCTATTACACCATGTTCTTACATCAAACTATTGTTCTTGTGTATCCTGCATCTATCGCTTATGATGAGACAGTCACGCGCGTGAGTTAATATGAGACGCAATACTCTTATAAAGAATGCAATTTCATCCTCTCCATGTGATTCTCAAGAAACAGCAAGCCTAAATGAAGATATTGAACGTAGCTCTGTACCTGAAGACCGCACTTCCCCTACACCACCATCACAGGTGCTTGCTCTAACTTCGCAGTGTGATATGTGGTTGCATGTTGCATACGGTGTCTAGCTTGTAATGCTTCTAATTAGGGTAAATTGCATCTGCTTAGTTTACACACTATACCTGTGAATATGACATGCCTTCCTATTTTTGGTACACACTACATCTATGTGTTAACCTTGTTCTTACATGAAACTACCTCTCTTCTGTATCCTGCATCAATCACTTACGATGAGTCACCTTTATTCGTTGCATATTTCATATTATTTCTAGCCTGTTGCCATGTATTGCTTCTAATTTGGTCAAATACATTTGTTAGGGAACCCTTTTAATTTGGCAGAGTGATATTGGTTTCATCTTTCATATGGTTTCTAGCTTGCATCGATTCTAACAAGTTCAAGTACCTTGTGCTTAGTTTACACTTTGTACATCATACATGTCAATATGTCACGCCGTCCTGTTTTTCATACATATTTCATCCTCCTATCATCTGTCTGCCTTACATGAAAGTAGTGTTCGTCAGTATCATGCATCAATGAGTTCTGAAGAGCAAATTTTATTCCTTTTTCTTGTGGGTTTGACTTGACAAGGCAAAATCAAGAAAGAGGAAGGAAAAGAGTAAGGAAGGCGATGATGGTGGTCCTCTGCATCAACGTAAACAGAGCATCTGTACCGATTCTCCTTGTACTGATAGTGCATTACAAGGTCCAAGTCTCCGCTCCCCTACTCCACCATTCAAGGTGCTTGCTCTAACTTGGCAGTGTGATATCTGGTTGCATGTTGCATATGGTGTCTAGCTCGTATTACTCCTAATTATTGTAAAATGCATCTTCTTAGCTTACACATGATACATGTGAATATGACACGCTTTCTTGTTTTTGGTACATACTATATCTTTCTATCACACCATGTACTTACATGAAACTACTCTTCTTGTGTATCCTGCATTAGTCACTTATGATGGGACACCTTTAAGTTGGCAGTGTGATATTGGTTTGCGTCTTGAATATGATTTCTAGCATGTATTGCTTCTAGTTTGATGAACGCCACCTATGACGAGACAATTTTAACTTGGCAGAGTGATATTATTGCACCTTCCATATGGTTTCTTGCAGTGTTTCTAATTTGTTGAAGTGCCTTCTGCTTAGTTACCACATCATAGGTGTGAATATGTCAAGCCGTCCATTTTTCCGTATATATTCCATCCTCGTATCATGACTTTGCCTTTCATCAGAGTAGTGTTCGTCAGTATCATGCATGAATGAGTTCTGAAGAGCGAATGATATTCCTTTTTCTTGTCGGTATGACCTCACAATGCAAAATCAATAAAGCTGAAGGAAATTGGCAAGGCATTGGATGATGGTGGTCCTTCCGAGCAACTGAAATGGAGGTTCTCTACAGATTCTACTCTGCCATCCTCCCAACAAGATTCGCAAGAAAACACAAGGCTGGACAGTCAACGTAGCTGTGTAGATGATGAGCACATCTCCCCTACTCCACCATCACAGGTGCTTGCTCTAACTTGGCACTATTATATGTGGTTGCATGTTGCGTATGATGTCTAGCTTGTATTGCTTCTTAATTGAATTGCATCTGCTTACTTTACACATAATACCTGTGAATATGACTATTTCTAGAACATACGTGTACATGGTGAGCACATCTCCCCTACTCCACCATCACAGGTGCTTTCTCTTACTTGGAACTGTTTGTATTGCTTCTGATTATGTTGAATTGCATCTGCGTAGCTTACAACTTATACCTGCAACGATCACTTACCCATAAGACACATTTAACTTGGGATTGTGATGTAGGTTGCATCTTGCATTGTCTTCTAGCTTGTACTGCTTCTAATTTCTTGAAATGGCACTTACGATGAGACACTGTTTACCTGATAGAGTGATATTGGTTGCATGTTCATATGGTGCCTAGCTTTCATTTCTTCTAATTTTGTTGAAATGTCTTCCGCTTACTGTTTTTTCATAAATATTCCATCCTCCTATCGTACGTGTGAGTATGAAATGCTGTCTTTTTTTGTATATATTCCATCCTCCTATCATGCGCTTGCCTTACATCAAAGTAGTGTTCGTCTATATCATGCATCAAGCAGTTATGCAGAGCTAATTTTATTCATCTTCTTGTGGTTTTGACTTCATAAGGCAATACTAGAAAATAGGAAGGAAAAGAGTAAGTTAGGGGATGTTAGTGGTCCTCCGCACTGACGTAAATAGAGACTCTCTAGATTTGCCACTGCTACTGCTAATGAATTTGAAGTCCCAAGTCTACATGATGAGTTCATCTCCCATACTCCACCATCGCAGGTGCTTGCTCTAAGTTGATAGTGTGATAATTGGTTTCATGTTGCATATGTTGTCTAGCCTGTATTTCTTCTATTTTGATTAAATTGCACCTGCTGAGTTTATATGTTATACATGTGCATATGACATGGCTTTCTGTGTCTAGAATACACTGCATCTATCTATCATACCATGTTCTTACATCAAAGTACTGTTGTTGTGTATCCCACATCAGTCACTCATGATTGGACGCTTTTAACATGGCAGTTTGATAGTGGTTGCATCTTGCATTGATTTATGTTGCACTGCTTCTAATTTTTCGAATTGCCACTTATGACAAGACACGTTTAACTTGGCAGAGTAATATTGGTTGCATCTTTCATATGGTGTCTAGCTTGCATTACTTCTATTTTCTTGAAAATCCTTCTGCTTAGTTTGCACATCATAGCTGTGAATATGTCATGCCGTCCTGTTTTTCTTACATATTCCATCCTCATACGGTTGTCTTACATCAAAGTATTGGTTGTCTGTATCATGCATCAATGAGTTCTGAAGAGTGATCTTATTCTTTTGTGTTGTGGGTACAGCTTGACATGGCAAAGTCAAAAAAGAGCAAGGAAAATAATATAGTAGGGAGTGCTGTTACTCGTCGGGTGAAACGGAAAAGGATCTGCCGTCGAGATTCTGCTGGTACTTATAGTGCAGTAGAAGGTCCAAGTCCACCGGCTAAATCTACAAACATAGTATCACCTGCTCCACCAGCTGCAGCATCCGCTTCAACTGTACCAGCATCTCAACCAGTTACTGGTTCGTTTGCTCCGGAACTGGCCAGTTCCCAAGCTGACTTCACACCTAACACTACTTCCGAAGCACTGCTGATACAACAGGACTTGGCAAGATCATATGAAGCTCATGAGCATCAACACCAAGACGGTACCTGACCGAGTCAAGTTGCAGTTGCATGCTCCTTTATATGTACTCTCAGAGTTTGATGTACACTAACACTTTCCATATTCGTTGTTGAATTAGCACCACGGCGCAAGCGGAAACATACATCAGGGATAATGCTTGACAGATTAACAAAATCTAAAGGAGGAAGAATGGAGATCCATTTTGAGGCAGGTTTAAAAAGGCCACGTGATGCTACAGAGTCGGCCAAGTTAGTATCATAGGCAGCTGTTGTCGTTAGGTGTCATGCACGTATCCTCCCAACGTGGATCCAGTACAGGAATGAGAAAGACAATACCCAGTTTAACACCTTCCTTGACCATTTATCCATAAGTAATGTTATTCATCGCAATTAGTTATATTGTCTTGCTTTGTCCCATACTTTCTAGCTTCCTCCTAATAAGACTCACATTCTGTTTTCAACAAATGAGGTTCAAGTTGGATCCGAAAGATGATGCAACTAAACAAGCATGCACTCATGTTTTTCAGTCTGCTCTGCGACAGTATCCGTACCACCTTAGAAAATCTCACTTTGAAGGCAAGGCTAACAATGAAATCGCCTAAACATTTCAGTGGAATATATTACAGATGAAGACTGGACAACCCTCGTTAAACACTAGTCTGATCCAAAGTATCAGGTAGGCTATATGTATTTGATCAGATTACATATTGAACTTGTATTTATGTATGTGCCTTACAAGTGTATCTTCTTCTAGGCTAACTATTTGAAAAACAAACCAACCGTTCTAAAGTGAAATTCCAGCAGACAACAGGATCTCGTTGCTATATTGCACACTGCGAGGCTCTTGTAAATATCTGCTACTTCCTTCTTTTTTGTGTGCCATATTATCATATCTATATTGACTTGTTCCAAATATAGAGGAAAGCCCGTGCGGACAAAAAATAACCTGAACCGAATACAGTGCAAATCTTCAAGGATTGCCACACCAGCAAGATGAATGGCATGAGCACACCAGTTCAAGCCGCTGTTGTAAGTCCTTACTCCTCCTTCCTTGAACTGATTGGTACTGTGATGTGTTCATTTAACTACTTGGTTTGCAGCCAATGTCAGTTACTCTGTTCACTTTTATACATAGTTGTCTTAACGTATCATTTCACCTTACATGGTTTAAAATAGATGAAGGATATTCTTTTGGTCTTGATCTGTAATCTAGTTGTTATGTTCACGTGCGCACACAATGATAAAATAGTCTGTTTGTTTTATATCTGTTTGCCCATGATATGAATGATGTCATACTATGTTCATCCTACTTTAAACCATGTCTCTTTATCCTTAGATGTCAACGAATGTGAGGAAATAAGCAATACAGTAGGCATGCTACATGGACATATGTTCCGAAAGTGATTTTATTATGTAGTTGGCACTACAATACATGCTAATGTATTACAATAGTTCACCAAAATAAGTTATGTATAAATGTTTAACCTACTTTGTTTGTTTTTGTCTCATTAATAACTTATCTGGTACACTAATCTACAAGTTCAAACTTTCAGGAAGCTATGGAACAAATGATTGAACAGCCACAACCACCTGAAGGTGACGAGGCTACTACACGCACAATGTCACCTCTTGTTGCAGTGCGTCAGTATCTCTCCACTAACAGTGCAAAAAGCACCTTCCTACGTAATTCTGGGTTGGTTGTCAAGGTAACCTCGTCCAAATCACCTACTGAACAAAATCTTCCTGCTAGACAGAGTGATATATCTGTGCTCCAGACGCAAGTCCAATCCCTAATGGACGTTGTTTCGGAAACAAGAATAGTGGTTGGGAAATGTCGTCAAGATATGAATGGTTTTGAAACCAGACTATCAGACATTCGCTTCGTTGTTCAAGAGCAATGGCGGAAAAAGGTGGAGATCGTGCTGCTCCATCAGATTCTACAGCCTAAAACATTAGCACTCAGGTCAAATGATCTGTGCTTCTATACATCTGATGGTGCTTTTATCTGGAAGGATTGTAAACTTTATGCCAACATGCCTTTTGTTGTATGGTTGGAATTTATTTTATTGTGATACAACATTTATGGTGCTGCCATAGGCTGTAGTAATTACGACGCTATTTTTGTATAGTGTAGGTTTATCTTAGTAATATATTCGGTCTAAAGCTTCATAGGAGCCCAACATGCCAACATTCGTCAGGCCCATTCCAATTGGGCTAAAAACAATTACCGGCCGAAATTGGCATGTAGCCCACTAAAAATATCTGGGCCTAAATCAGCATAAACTTTCATATTTTTCTGGTAGGCCTGTGCCCATAGTGGGCCTTTAACAGGCCTAAACATAATTTGGGCCCTCAGTAAAATTAGGCCGTTTACAGGTGTAAATATCTCAAGCCCATAAAAAACATGGGCCTTTAATAGACCGAAAGTGAGATTGGGCCCTGATTGTGCAAAATAACCCACTGGACTTAGCAGGCCGAAATGGTGGCTCATTTATGATGCGGATCTTTGACAGGCCGAAATTCGGACGGGCCGTAAATGCACCGACCTAATACACGGGCCTTTAACAGGCCGGAACTTCGGTCGGGCTAGATTATCGTCATTTTTATATGGGCCGTTAATGGGCCCGATATGACATTGGGCCACATATGGCCCATGGTTTACGTCCGGCGTTAACAGGTCGAAAATGACAACAGGCCGAAAGTGGCCCAAATCTATAGTGGGCCTCTAACAGGCCGAATGTTAGACATGGCCGAATATGACCCAAATCCTTCACGGTCGTTTATGGGCCGAAAGTTTTGATGGCCTGTAAATGGGCCCAAATGAAGCCGGACCTTTAACAGGCCTGAAATACACCGGGCCGTAATTCGGCCCAATTACTTAGCGGAAAGTTAACGGGCCAGAAGTGACCATGGGCCGCGTTGATGACAAGTTTAGGACAGGCTGTTGACGGGACGATTTGACAGAGAATGTTGGGCCTTTAGCTGGGCCGGCCCATTATGGTCTGCAGAATCTTGTGGGCCTTTAGCTAGGCCGGCCCATTGTGGTCCGCAAAATCTTGTGGGCCTTTAGCTGGGCCGACCCATTATCTGGCCCATTGTGACCCATTATCCTGTGCCAACGCGGAGCTGACGCGTGGATCCATCATCCAATGAGAATTTTACACGTGGAAAATCTGCATTGGTCATGGCTGTTAACGGGTTATCGGATCCAAAATCTGGCCCAATAGCTTAACAGTGTTCCGTTACGGTGGATGCCACGTGTCGGTCACCCTTGACGAAATTACTTCTGTGACGCGCGATTTATCGTCATGGAAGTGGACACTTCCGTGATGATAATTTTGGTAATGTCATGGAACACTTCTACGACAGCACAGGTATGACTATCTTGATTCTGTCATAAAATCGTCATGGATGTACATGCATGACAGAAAACGCGACCTACTGTGACAAGCACATATCATCACGGAAGTGTATTTTTTTGTAGTGAAAGTTACCCTTTCTGATCGATCTATTCAGGAGTCTGTAGTAAAATAACACAAAGCTATTCTTTCTGTTCAATCTATCATAGAGTTCGTACTAAAATAACACCTTAAGACACAAATCAACCAAAACCCTAATGTCACCTAGATACTCCAATGTCACCTCAAGTATCCGTGGGTATGATTATACGATATGCATCACACAATCTCAGATTCATCTATTCAAACCAACACAAAGTACTTCAATGAGTGCCCCAAAGTTTCTATCGGAGAGTCATGACGAAAACATGTGCCAACCCCTATGCATAAGTTCACAAGGTCACAGAACCCATAAGTTGATCACCAAAACATACATCAAGTAGATCACGTGAATATCCCATTGTCACCACAGATAAGCACATGCAAGAGATACATCAAGTGTTCTCAAATCCTTAAAGACTCAATCTGATAAGATAACTTCAAAGGGAAAACTCAATCCATTACAAGAGAGTAGAGGCGGAGAAACATCATAGGATCCAACTATAATAGCAAAGCTGGCGATACATCAAGATCGTACCACCTCAAGAACACGAGAGGTTTGCAGCGGCGGAACTCCCGATCTAGGTTATTTTCTGGAGGTTTTAGTATTTATTGGAATTTTTGGCGTAGGTCTCATGTTAGGGGGGTCTTTGGGCTGTCCACGAGGCAGGGGGCGCTCCCCCCACCCTCATGGGCAGCCCGGGACTCTCCTGGCCCAACTCTTTCACTCCATGGGCTTATTTTGGTCCACAAAAAATGATCAAAAATTGGCATGTCAATTGGACTCCGTTTGGTATTCGTTTTCTGTAGAACTCAAAAACTAGGAGAAAACAGAAACTGGCACTAGGCTCTAGGTTAATAGGTTAGTCCCAAAAATCATATAAAATAGCATATAAATGCATATAAAACATCCTAGATGGATAATATAATAGCATGGAACAATCAAAAATTATAGATACGTTGGAGACATATCACAACTAGTTGGAATAGCTTCTACCCACTTAGTAACATAATCAACATCAACTAAAATATGTGTATACCCATTAGAGGAAGCAAACGGTCCCATATAATCAAAGCCCCAAACATCAAATGGTTCAATAACAAGTGAATAATTCATAGGCATTTCTTGACGTCTTCTAATATTACCAATTCTTTGACATTCATCGCAAGACAAGACAAACTTACGGGCATCCTTGAAGAGAGTAGGCCAATAAAAACTGGATTGCAATACCTTATGCGCAGTTCTATCTCCAACATGGTGTCCTCCATAAGCCTCGGAGAGACACTTTCGTAGGATTTGTTCCTGTTCATGCTCAGGTACACAATGTCTAATAACACCATCTACTCCTTCTTTATAAAGGTGTGGGTCATCCCAGAAGTAATGTCTTAAATTATAGAAAAACTTTTCTTTTGCTGGTACGTGAAACAAGGTGGTATAAATTTAGCAACAATGTAATTAGCATAATCAGCATACCATGGAGCAGTACGAGAAGCATTTATGACAACTAATTATTCGTCAGGAAAGCTATCATCAATAGGTAGTGGGTCATTAAGAACATTCTCTAACCTAGACAAGTTGTCTGCAACGGGGTTCTCAGCTCCCTTTCTATCAATAATAAGCAATCAAATTCTTGTAGCAGGAGAACCCATCTAATAAGTCTAGGTTTAGCATCTTTCTTTTCCATAAGATATTTAATAGCAGCATGATTAGTGTGAACAGTTACTTTAGAGTCAACGATATAAGGTCTAAACTTATCACAAGCAAATACAACTGCTAAAAATTCTTTTTCGGTAGTAGCATAATTTCACTGGGCATTGTCTAGAGTTTTACTAGCATATTGAATAACATTTAGTTTCTTATCAACTCTTTGTCCTAGAACAACACCTACGGCATAATCACTAGCATCGCACATAATTGCAAAGGGTAAGTTCCAAGCAGGTGGTTGAACAATAGGTGCAGAAATCAAAGCTTTCTTAAGTATTTCAAATGCTTCTACACAATCATCATCGAAGACAAAAGGAATATATTTTTGTAAGAGATTAGTCAGAGGCCTAGAAATTTTAGAGAAGTCCTTAATAAACCTCCTATAAAAACTGGCATGACCAAGGAAACTTCTTATACCTTTAATGTCTTTAGGACACGACATCTTTTCAATAGCCTCAACTTTAGCTTTATCAACTTCAATACCTCTTTCAGAAATTTTATGCCCCAAGACAATACCTTCATTAACCATAAAGTGGCATTTTTCCCAATTCAAGACAAGATTAGTTTCTTCACATCTCTGCAAAACTCGATCAAGGTTGCTCAAGCAATCATGAAAAGAAGATTAAACAGAGAAATCATCCATGAAAACCTCAACAATATTTTCACAAAAATCAGAGAATATAGCCATCATGCATTTTTGAAAGGTAGCAGGTGCATTACATAAACCAAAAGGCATACGTCTATAAGCAAAAGCACTAAAAGGGCTAGTAAAAGTGGTCTTTTCTTGATCCTCTTTTGACACAGGTATTTGAGAGAAACCAGAGTAACCATCTAGAAAGCAAAAATGTGTATGTTTGGATAATCTTTCTAGCATTTGATCAATAAAAGGCAAAGGGTAATGATCCTTTTTAGTAGCTTTATTTAATTTGCGGAAATCAATTACCATCCTATAACCTGTAACAATTCTTTGCGGGGTCAATTCATCTTTATCATTAGGAATGACAGTATTACCTCCCTTCTTAGGGACACAATGGACAGGACTTACCCACTGACTATCAGCAACGTGACAAATTATACCTGCCTCCAGGAGCTTTAGTATTTCTTTTCTTACCACTTCTTTCATCTTAGGATTTAACCGTCGTTGGTGATCAACAACTGGTTTGGCGTCTTTCTCCAATTTTATTTTGTGTTGGCATAGAGTGGGACTAATGCCCTTAAGATCATCAAGAGTATATCCAATAGCAGCACGGTGCTTCTTAAGAGTTTTCGATAATTTCTCCTCTTCCTGCTCTGAAAGGTTAGCACTAATAATAACAGGATATATCTTCTTTTCATCAAGGTAAGCATATTTAAGAGTATCAGGTTGTGGTTTAATCTCAAACACGGGATCACCCTTGGGTGGTGGAGGATCCCCTAGAATTTCAACAGGCAAGTTGTGTTTCAAAATAGGTCCCTTTTTAAAGAATACTTCATCTATCTCCCTTCTTTCATTCATAAACATATCATTTTCATGGTCTAGCAAATATTGTTCTAAAGGATCATTAGGAGGCACGACAATAGAAGCAAGACCAATAATTTCATCCTTACTAGGCAATTCTTTATCATGGGGTTGTCTAAGAAATTTAGCAAAATTAAAGTCATGAGACATATCCCCTAAACCAATCGTAACAATATCCTTTCTGCAGTCTATCTCAGCATTAACAGTATTCAAGAAGGGTCTACCAAATATAATGGGACAAATTTCATCTTGTGGGGAGCCAAGAACAAGAAAATCAGTAGGATATTTAACTTTCCCACACAAGGCTTCAACATCTCTAACAACCCCAACTGGTGAAATAGTATCTCTATTGGCAAGCTTAATTGTAACATCAATTTCTTCTATCTCAGCAGGTGCAATATCATGCATAATTTCTTTGTATAAGGAATGACGTATTGCACTTGCACTAGCACCCATATCACATAAGCCATGATAACAATGATCTCCTATTTTAACAGAAATAACAGGCATGCCTACAATAGGTCTATGTTCATTTTTAGTATTGGGTCTAGCAATTCTAGCACCTTCATCACAGAAGTAAATAACATGCCCATCAATATTCTCAACCAAGAGATCTTTAACCATAGCAATACTAGGTTTAACTTTAATTTTCTCAGGTGGTGTAGGTGTGCTAGTATTACTCTTACGAACCACAGTTGAAGCTTTAGCATGATCCTTTATCCTAACAGGGAATGGTGGTTTCTCAATATAGGTGGTAGGAATAATAGGATCATTATAAGTGATAGTCTTTTCTTCAACTTTAATAGGTGCAACTACTTTTACTTCAATGGGAGGATTATATTTAAACCACATCTCCTTAGGGAGGTCAATATGAGTAGCAAATGATTCACAAAAAGAAGCTAATATCTCAGAGTCAAGACCATATTTAATGCTAAATTCATGAAAAGTACCGGTATCCATAGAAGATTTAACACAATCAAACTTAGGTGTTATACCTGACTCCTTACCTTCATCGAGATCCCAATCTTCCGAGTTGTGTTTAATTGTTTCCAATAAATCCCATTTGAATTCAATAGTCTTCATCATGAAAGAACCTGTACAAGAAGCATCGAGCACGGAGCGATTGTTGAGAGAAAGCCGAACATAAATTTTTTGAATAATAATTTCTCTTGAGAGTTCATGATTGGGGCATGTATATAACATTCACTTAAGCCTCCCCCAAGCTTAAGAGATGCTTTCTCCTTCACGCGGCCAAAAATTATATATATAATTATGATCATGATGAACAAGATGCATAGGATAAAACTTCTGATGAAATTCCAATTTCAATCGGTTGTAGTTCCATGCTCCCATATCATCACATAGCCTAAACCATGTCAATGCATTTCCCTTCAAATATAAAGGGAAGACCTTCTTCTTGATAACATCCTCGGGCATACCTGCAAGCTTAAATAATCCACAAACGTCATCCACATAGATTAGGTGCAAATCAGGATGCAATGTTCCATCTCCTGTAAAAGGATTAGCTAGCAGTTTCTCTATCATACCCGAAGGAATTTCAAAGTAAACATTTTCATTAGGTTCATTAGGTTGAGGAGAAACTCTTTGCTCTACTGGTCAGGGTGAAGATACCCCAAACAAACCCCTCAAAGGGTTTCTTTCCATAGTAACAAGTGACAGTAAATTTCAGCACACTATATAATTTTTCCTTACCAAGTTCCACTTACCAAAGGCGCTTCACTCCAAGGCAACGGTGCCATAAAAGAGTCTTGATGACCCACAAGTGTAGGGGACCTATCATAGTCCTTTCGATAAGTAAGAGTGTCGAACCCAATGAGGAGCAGAAGGAAATGACAAGCGGTTTTCAGTAAGGTATTCTCTGCAAGCACTGAAATTATCAGTAACCGATAGTTTTGTGATAAGGTAATTCGTAATGGGTAACAAGTAACAAAAGTAAATAACGTGCAGCAAGGTGTCCCAATCCTTGTTATAGCAAAGGACAAGCCTGGAAAAAATCTTATATGAAGGAAAACGCTCCCGAGGACACATGGGAATTATCGTCAAGCTAGTTTTCATCACGCTCATATGATTTGGGTTTGTTACTTTGATAATCTGATATATGGGTTGACCGGTGCTTGGGTGCTGCCCTTCCTTGGACAAGCATCCCACTTATGATTAACTACTCTCGCAAGCATCCGCAACTACGAAAGAAGAATTAAGGTAAACCTAACCATAGCATGAAACATATGGATCCAAATCAACCCCTTACGAAGCAACGCATAAACTAGGGTTTAAGCTTCTGTCACTCTAGCAACCCATCATCTACTTATTACTTCCCAATGCCTTCCTCTAGGCCCAAACAATGGTGTAGTGTCGTGTAGTCGATGTTCACATAACACCACTAGAGGAAAGACAACATACATCTCATCAAAATATCGAACGAATACCAAATTCACATGACTACTTATAGCAAGACTTCTCCCATGTCCTCGGGAACAAACGTAACTACTCACAAATCATATTCATGTTCATAATCAGAGGGGTATTAATATGCATATAGGATCTGAACAAATGATCTTCCACCGAATAAACCAACTAGCATCAACTACAAGGAGTAATCAACACTACTAGCAACCCACAGGTACCAATCTAAGGCTTTGAGACAAAGATCGGATACAAGAGATGAACTAGGGGTTGAGAGGAGATGGTGATGCTGAAGATGTTGATGGAGATTGACCCCCTCCCGATGAGAGGATCGATGGTGATGATGATGGTGACGATTTTCCCCCTCCCAGAGGGATGTTTCCCTGACAGAACAGCTCCGCCGGAGCCTTAGATTGGTTCCGCCAAGGTTCCGCCTCGTGGCGGTGGTGTTTTGTCCCGAAAGCTTCTTCTTAATTTTTTCCAGGGCGAAAGACTTCATATAGCCAAAGATGGCCACCGGAGGCCTGTCAGGTGGCCCATGAGGAAGGGGGTGCACCCCCACCCTCGTGGACGGTGGGTGGCCCCCCTCTGGTATTTTCTTTGCTCAGTATTTTTATTAATTCCAAAAATAAATTTTGTGGAGTTTCGGGACTTTTGGAGTTGTGCAGAATAGGTCTCTAATATTTTCTCCTTTTCCAGCCCGGAATTCCAGCCGCCAGCATTCTCCCTCTTCATGTAAACCTTGTAAAATAAGAGAGAAAAGGCATAAGTATTGTGACATAAAGAGAAATAACAGCCCATAATGCAATAAATATCAATATCAAAGCATGATGCAAAATGGACGTATCACTCCTCTCCCATTGTAATCCAAAACCAGCGCTGCTCCTCTCCCGTTCAAATCCGAAACCGGCGCCGCTCCTCTCCTCTTCCATTCAAACGATACGTGAGGATGCTATGGAGAAGTAGATCAATGGAGGAGTACAACCGATACGTGAGGATCGCAGACGGCGACACTATGAAGCTAGCTAGGATGTTGGAGATACAGTCTTGGTTTGACAACAAGGACCAACTAGTGGCGACGGCGACATCCATGGCCAAATATCTGCAACAGAGTGAAAAGGCGGCAATACTCCCGAAGGGAGTTGCGCTGGAGTACATAGAGCTGCTCCTCTGGGCCATGGAGCAAACAGATTCACCGAATCCGATCGTGAGGCAGTGATGGTGGGAGTATCGATCCCAGATGGAGCATCCACCAGAGATTGAAGGATAGAGCATCTACAGGGTGTCGTTTGTGAGGGTGTCGTACCAGAGCGAGCCGGTGGAGTCTTCGTCGACCGAACCCAACTAAGAGGAGAAAAGCAGTTGGCCCGATGATGCTTCCCCGCCATCCTCTCCCTCGCCGTTCACATCGTCTCACGGGGCGGCTGTCTGCCATCGAGGAATAGGAGGGGACTGCCCCCCAGCAAAATAGTCGGGCAGGTTGTGAATTGTTAAGAGGAGCTTAGGGTTGTCAGTATTTGCAGGGTGTGAATTGTGTTTTGTATTGTGTATTTTGAGAGTACTTTTAGATATGAATGTCTTTGGAATTTCAGATTTGCAGTATTGAGCATATGAAGTATTTTATGAATTCTAGAGATCTATTTTTGGCACTTAAAAATGTAGTTTCATAGTAGTACAAAAGTGCAGATAATGTGAGTCTCAGAGAAGAAACTACAAGTTTCAGTTTCAGATAAGAAACTGCAACTTTCCGAGGAAGAGCATTTATATTAACACGGTGTTTTCAAACAGGGATAACATCATGTTGGAAGTTTTATTCATGGTCGAAAATGGAACTACCAGCCAGTTAACATTCACGCATAGCACATCTTCATATGATGCACAGTCAAAAAGATATGATATTTTCAAAATGCCCACACAATGTCGAGTGTGCGAAAAATAGAGAAAATGAGGAACGAAGTTTTGGCAAGTGTTGGACGTGGTGTGCGTAGATGACAATGGGGACCCACATGTCAAGGGAGAGGCAAAAAAATTAGAGATATTTTCCCTACATCCGGTGAAATCGAACCCGAGCGGAACATCGGTCGGGTACTGTCACTTAGCCACTGCGCTAGTTCAGTAGATTTGGTACAAATAAGGCACTGTCTCAGGTGGTCCGAGCTCATCCTGCGCCTTTGTGCACTCACCGCGGCGCTGCTGTCTGCCGTTGTGAACATGCTGAACAAACGAGGGGAATCTGGAGAGGACTGTACATGAAGAGGAGGACAGTTGAAACCTACCAGGTCTATGGCCGTACGCAAGCAAGTGCCTCATTGAAAAAATACTTCCTCCTAATGCTATACTAACGTTGGGGCCCACGGGTTTGTCAACGTAGTTACATTTTTTTAGGTGCTTCAACGTAGTTACTAAAGGAGATAAATTTACAACAAAGCCAGGGAGCTGGCAGGTATCATTTATTATCACTGGGGCAGCAAGTATTAGCTGGGTTGTGGGCTGCCCGTCAAGGCTTTCTTTTCTAACATGCGCAGCCCACGACATGTCGGTTTATATTTTCTTGAGGGTTGTCATGTATCAACCGGCCTATGGACCTCCCATCCGAGGTTTTATTTTTCCTGAAATATCGGCAGCCTAACTTATATATATATATATATATATATATATATATATATATATATATATATATATATATATATATATATATATATATATATATTTGAAGAAAAGGCAGAGGTCTGTTCTATTTTTCTATATAAGAATAGGAACGGCTGGTCCAACTTATGTTTCCCTTCTAACTATATTATATATATTTAAACTATTTTTATATGTTATTATATATTATTTTTATTGTCATCATATATTTAACAAATACTTACATATATAAGAAAACAATATCCCACAACTTATTAACTTATAAAAATAATTTCTTAACAATAAAATCCTGGATTTTTTTACATAAGGCAACGAAAGTCCTGGTGATTGTGTATAAAAGCTTGGTAAGATTTAAGAACCAATGTAATAATAAATCACTTTATAACAAAATGCTCAGCCCCTGATTATTTTTTGATAACATTGCTGCGTCCAACCCAACATTATAATTAGAATCAGCCCAGCAAAATCGTGTATTTCAATAAAGTGTAAATGGCCTGTAATTTTGTAGGAAAAAATAAATGGGCCGCATGGATGCTACCTTATTTGTTCACCTAGCCCACCAAATGGACTGTAATTCTAAAAAAGAGATCAAATTGACTGTAAATTCTGAAAAATGAGTTGAATATGTGCCACATTTTTGGAGGCTGAAATGTGGGCCAATAGGTCGAAGTCAACACAAGTCGTTGTCAACTTAGTCAACAAATGATTATGACATCGTTAGCCATTCGATTCACATCCAACGACCGTCATCCATCTTCAGTCTTTCGTCTTCTTCCTCCAGCGCCGCCGGGACCACCTGCTCCCGCCTCCTGCTACTAGGAGCTCTACTTAGCATGCTTCGTTGTGAAGCGCTACCCCACTGCCGGCCAGGCCATCCGTCCACCACTCCACACCTCCTGTTCTTCTTCACCGACTGACGAACCACACCGCACCAGAACCAGTTAACCCTCGTACACCTCTCCGTCTGCGACTCCACTCCCACGTCATCCCATCTTTGACTCGTTGCTATCCGGGGCCTCGCCATTATCCACCACCTTGGATGCACTCGGCGCGGCTTGGTCAACACACAAAAAAATGAATACTCCCCCTACTAGCTAGGACCCACCATAGTGGGAGGCTGACTTGTGGGCCTACTAAGTTGATGGGGATGGACGGCTTTGTCAACTTAGTCAATATGAATGATTCTAGCTCGAATGACCGTACGATGTCCATCCAACGGCCGTAGTGCTTCTTCAACCTCTAGTCTTCTTGCTCCAGCCCCCCAAACCAGCGCCGGTCGTGCCGCCTGCTCCTGCCTCCCGTGGCCGGCTATGCTGCCGCGAAGGCCTCACCGCCTCCTACTACTCCCAGCGTTGGCCAGGCCATCCCTCTACTCACCCACACCCCCTGTTATTCTGTGGCTACGCCAGCCTCACACCGCAGCCGAACCAGTGAACCCTCATACTCCTCTTTGCATGGGCATCCACTGTCGCGTATTCCCCAGCTCCGTGTCGTCCCCTTCCTAGGCCTCATCGTCGTCCACCGCCCTGGTGCTCTCGGTGCGGTGTGGTCGACATGGTCAATGAACGACTTCCATCAGAAAAGTACTGTATGTGGAGAGGCTGACAGCTGGGTCCATGGCCGCTGCAAGGAAGTGCAACCTTATTACGCGCAAAATAATGATTCCTCCACCTAATAGCAGGGACCCACCGGACGGGCCACCGTATTTTGCAAAAAAAAAGGTTCCCCCTAACTACTGGGACCGACCAGCTACATTTTCGCACGCAAGGAAGTGCCTCCATATTACATGAAAAAAATGGTTTGCCCCCTGACTGCTGGGACCCACCAGCTACATCTTTGCACACAAGGAAGTGCCTGACAGTCAGGACCCACCTGGTCGAAGTGTACATAGCGTTGTCATTCTGGTCGCGAATGTGTACGTACATACTGGTCGATCGGTTTGTCTGCAGGCTGCAGCGATGAACCGTGGCCGAGTAAGGAAGGGCACGTGTCATAGTAGAGGTGCACACGTAGCATGTACACGTACGTACAGCCAGGGTGCAAGAAAGTAAATATGGCCACGTACATACATATGGGTGGGGTCTCGAACGCCTACTCGCGCATACATACGGCCAGGGCTCATGTACATGGCTGGGTCGGAACGAAGAAACTGCGTCGTGTTCATCGGGAGCCAACTGGCTTGGACGGAACAGCCAATCAAAATGAGGCCTGGTGTACCATAGGACGGAGGAAATTGCCTTGTGTTCGACCGGCCACGATCGAAACGGGATCATGTTCATCGGGAGGGGTCTGGCATACCACAAAATGGAGGAACCGGACTTCTTTTGGACCTCCTACGGTCGAAACGGGGTCCTATTGATCGGGACGGGTGTGGTGTACCGCAAAACAGAGGAAACATACTTGTGTTGGAGCGCTGCGGTCCAAACGAGGGTCCTATTCATCGGGAGGGGTGTGGCGTACCACAAAACGGGACTCCATGGGATACTGTTCATCTCCATCGTCGACTGCCTCCATGGGCTATTGTTCATCCATCGTCGATGTCACATCCCTGGCTTGCTATGCACTTGGGCTAGCTTGGCTGTTGCATCATGTCTAAATTTCTTTTAAACTTGAAATGGGGATTGCCTAAACCCTAGCATTAAAGGAATTCAAATAGGTTCAACCAAAAATATTTTTCAGTGAATTCAAATGGCTTTAGAAAATGTTCATCATTTCTGGAAAAATGCTTTAAACCAGAACCAGAGGTGCTGCACATTTTTTCATGTCACATTTGGTCACTGGATTAATTCATAAGTATTAGAATTTGGACATTTAAATTTTATAAAAAAATTTAAATGTCCAAATAATCCTGAAAGTACTTGGGGGCTATTGGAAATAATCCAAATAGTGCCCACAATTTTTGTCGAGATTTTATAAAATGAGTTAGTATTTTTACTAATTCAAAACAGAGTAATTAAAATAGAAAACTAAAACAAATAAAAGAGAGAGAGAAGGACTTACCTGACGCTTACCTGAGGCCGCAAAGTGATATGATGTGTTACATGCTAGATCGGTGTGACTTAGGATCGGGGTCCTGACAGCTTTGGTATTAGAGCTTGACTGCCTGTAGGATTACCAAGCCAAACTGGTCGAAGTTGAGTCTAGAAATTCTTTAGTTATATAAGGGAATTGATTGTGGGATGGAACGTAAGGCTCTTTTTACTCCTTATACCTTATGCCTTCTGATCTGAGTCATCTTATCTTCCTACGGGGATTAAGAACTAGGCTATCTCTTCTTTCTATCAGGATCACGTGTTACTAATCCGTAGACTTATAGATTGTTGGATTTAAGTCTCAGTTCAGTTCCTACTACTTCCGTATGTTAATTGTTGATCTCAAAACCTTGATATTGTGTTTCTGAGTGGTTATGCCACCATTTTGTAGTATGTCTCCAAACTTTTTGAGCATTTACAGTCGTTATGCTGTCGGAGTCATCCCAGGTCTCTAAACAGTCTGATGCATTTGCAAATCCCTTCTTCCCGTTCCCGATGTCCTTCTGGTCAGATTAATCACACAAATTAGTGAGTTGAGGTACCTTATTGCCTCGACATATATGTTGGAGTTAATAATTATGACCCTAAGTGCTTAGGGGATCATCTAGTGGTCTAGCCATGATCTATGTTTCCAGTGTGATGATTCTGGCCGTCATTATCGAAAGCATCCCGTGATGCCATTTAGTTAGTAGGCATTTCATTCCTGGGTTCTTGAGCCCGAGATTCACCCCATTTACCTCATGTTGATAGTGTTGCTAGTTCCTTTAGGATATTAGTAACCTTTGCGATAGTCCTCGAGGTTCGTGGTACATCCTTCTTCCAATTACCATGAACCATTCTTGGCAGGAGTTCTTCTGAACCAAAAGATGACAACAAGAGTGCTCTCCATGAGTTCTCCATGCTATATTGTGACTCTGCCAGCTCAACCCTTCTGCATGGGTTATCCGGAAGAATTATGTTGAACTTGGATCGACCTACTAATCTATGCATCCACAACTCAGAAAGTTATATGTTCCTTTGAGTTGTCCCTCTAGTTGTCTATTGACCTTCGTCTATCAATTGATAGTCAAGAGTATGCGTGCATTCGTTTATCGATGCCTATTACTCTTGTGGTCCGTCAAGCCATTCTATCGCGGAATGACTAGGAGAAGCCAACTCCAGTACCTCTTCCATATCCAGGATTGGGTCAAAGAAGTCGTACTCCGCAGATCAAATTGCTAATCTTGCTTCTGCTCTGTTCTACCTTGGAGTATTACCATCTTTTATATCGGGATTGTTATAGGAATTGCACACCATCCTATGAACTCTTGGTAGTGATACTTCTCACCATCATTAGTCATTCCTCGGTCCTCGTGTTGATGCAACCGGAATACCGACAACTGAATTGTGATCTGTGAAATCAATACTCCCAGCAACCTCGTTGCTTGGTAGTTAAAGGATAATAATTTCATTCTTAGCGTGTTGGTTTTTGAATCATCCTTCTAAGACTGATTGTTCTACCTAGTCCTTATTTCAGTGCACCCTTCGATTGATGAGTTAGGATCTTGTCAAGTCCTCACTCATTTTATCATATCGTCTTGCCCTCAAAAGCGAGATTGTTCTCGAGCTTAGTAACATACCGGTGGTTCGTGATTTTCCGAATATCTTCTCGAAAGTATCACCAGGTTGTCACCTGACTGTTATGTTGAGCTCGTGATCAAGTTGGTTTATCCTGTAAACCACCCTTTCTCCAAGAATCCGTGTTGGATACCCCTGAGCTAGTTGGTTAAGCTATACAACAACTTGGAGAGTTGGAAGATAAAAGCTTGCCTGACTTAGTTCGTTCCAAAGGGATATTCTTGTGTGTGTATGTTGAAGAAAGATGATGTCTTCATCGATTGGTCCCTGTGATCAGTTATTGGACCTATTATCTTGTTAAAGCTTTGATTTGAGTGTGGGCTATTCTCAAATCAAATCAGAACCAACGATGTTCGTAATGTTGTCTTACTCGTGGCTGTCCCTCGAGCATACACCATTATATCTTTTGGTCTGACCAATGCTACCACCGTGTTCACATGATGGCGGAAGTCCAGTGATATGGAAATTCCGATGAGTTACTGTTGAGCCCATCAATAGCATTTTGTCTCCCCCCATGAATCATGTTGAACATCAACCTAGTGTTGGAAACTTGTGTAAGCATTTCTTCGTGTTTCGTTCATGAAGCATATGTTTGGATGAAGGTAGTGACTTCCTTTAATTCATGTGCATCTGATGCAAGTTGCCGCCGTGGATTCGAGAAAGTCAATGTTGCTTTCTTTGGAATCATTCCAAATCAGTCATGCACACGTGCGAAGAATTCTGTGGTTTGAAGACTTGCAACCTTCAATCTATATGTATCCCTAGCACACCAAGCCACTGATTGATTTGTTCAAGGAGAAGGAGTTCCTTCATAAGAGCTAATCCGGACTTATATAAGGACTTTGATATCCTCGATGATGGTTCCCAACCTGAACTCGGTAGTGTTTTATTGTAAGACTACCATGTGATCATGCTTGTCTTGGACAACCTGTTCACATGTAGCAGAACCAGCTCATGTTTTGGAGCTTGCTATCGTAATTCATTTCCCGAGAATCTTGCAATGTCATCTCGTTGATTTGTGTTGCAAACTTTCATTTTTCTTCCTAGACTCGATGAGTCTGGAATATCCTGACACCAACCAGATCTGAATCTCAGGCAGATATGATGATTGGAACATTTCCCAAGAACTATAATATTGGTCCCTCGGAAACCGGTAAGTGGATGTCATGGCCAACACACCCAGCCGGAAGACCTATTATTATAATATCTTGATTGAGGAAGTTGGCCACCTCCCCATAAGGATTTCGTAGGATCTACTCCCTAGTTGTTCCTTATGGATTTTGTGCTCCAAAGTCCGACCTTTTACTTGATGTTCTAGATACCAGACCATTTCAAGGAATGGGATACGCTAGTACATCAAGGTGAACATTAGAAGCGGAGTGCTAAATGTCTCTCGGTCGATCATCCAGATTTCGTCCCCTTGGCCTCGCTAAGGTGAAATATGAGAAAGTGTTATCCTCCTTTGCATCTGCATCGTCCATCGCTAGTCATCATGGTAGTATGTTGTGTTGTCAGCACCCTTGACATGGATGTTGGTAAAACCTTGATGATTATGGAAATGCTCAAGTTCTTGAGAGCACGCACAAGCGCTACGTGTTATCATCGACACTAACTGGGATTCCTCTCAGTTTCCTCGGCAATGCTATGACCTTTTCAAACAGTGAATTCACTCTTTATTATTGGGTTCTTCCCCAGTTACCAGAATCATTCCCAGCATTTGCATTTTGTTCCCAGCTTGCACAGCCAATCTGCCATTCTACCATGGGTCTCTTCCATTTCCGGTGGTAAGCAAATTCATCCATTACGTTGTCTTCAACAAGGTAATCCACATCATCCAAGTCCGAGTATGCCATTCTACCGACCCCCTCCAAACGATCGCTCGAGAATTGCCTTAGGCTGGTTTAAAGAGTTTCAATGATCTCTGAATCAAAGGTAATTCTTTTTGCCACTTAAGGGGATATATCTACGAGTCACCATCCCTAAGGTGCCTCGTTGTGGTATCATGGCAACTCAACTCCTCGCTACGTTGACAATCGATTACCACCTTCTTAAGCGTGAAATTGTTGTCCAAACGAGGGTCCTATTCATCGGGAGGGGTGTGGCGTACCACAAAACGGGACTCCATGGGATACTGTTCATCTCCATCGTCGACTGCCTCCATGGGCTATTGTTCATCCATCGTCGATGTCACATCCCTGGCTTGCTATGCACTTGGGCTAGCTTGGCTGTTGCATCATGTCTAAATTTCTTTTAAACTTGAAATGGGGATTGCCTAAACCCTAGCATTAAAGGAATTCAAATAGGTTCAACCAAAAATATTTTTCAGTGAATTCAAATGGATTTAGAAAATGTTCATCATTTCTGGAAAAATGCTTTAAACCAGAACCAGAGGTGCTGCACATTTTTTCATGTCACATTTGGTCACTGGATTAATTCATAAGTATTTGAATTTGGACATTTAAATTTTATAATTTTTTTTAAATGTCCAAATAATCCTGAAAGTACTTGGGGGCTATTGGAAATAATCCAAATAGTGCCCACAATTTTTGTCGGGATTTTATAAAATGAGTTAGTATTTTTACTAATTCAAAACAGAGTAATAAAAATAGAAAACTAAAACAAATAAAAGAGAGAGAGAGAAGGACTTACCTGACGCTTACCTGAGGCCGCAAAGTGATATGATGTGTTACATGCTAGATCGGTGTGACTTAGGATCGGGGTCCTGACAGTCGACCTCCTCCAGCCTCCACCAACGACTATTCATCCACGGGCTCCTATTCATCTAGCCTCCATCGCTCCTCCACCGGCTACTATTCAACCATCCCTCTCCACGGGGTCCTGTTCAACCACCCCTCCACAGGCTACTGTTCATCCAACCTTGCACCGGCTACTGTTCAACCAGCCCTCCATGGGGTCCTGTTCATCCAGCCCTCCACCGGCTACTGTTCCACCAGCCCTCCACGGGGTCCTGTTCATCCAGCCCTCCATGGGGTCCTATTCATCCACCCCCAACCGGCTCGATCGGGGTCCTGTTCATCCAGCGGCAACAACCGCTACTACCACGGGGTCCTGTTCATCCAACCGCCACCGAGAACTGTTCATCCAAACCCCCTCCCCCAAAAACGCTCATTGTTCATCGAGGGAAGGAGGCAGCAGGGTTCGATTGGCTTCAGTTAGCAATAGTAGAAAAGAAATCGCTCGATCGGGTTCAGTAATGCGTAGCCTGTAGTGCAATCGCTCGGGTTCAGTAGGCGAATGCCTCGCTCGGGTTCGGTTAGAGCCCAACACCTCTGAAACTGCAATCATGCCCTTAATCATATTTTGATGTTGATGACAACATGTATGTTGGGACTAATCATGTTTATCTCAGGATTATGTCTTAAAGGCCGTGTATGGATCATGACTAGGGAAAAATGCATATAACTCAAGATCGGAGATACAAGACAATAGCCTTGGCTTTGTTTACGGTTTGTTCTTGAGTATAGGTATCCCGCACTATTAAGAGGGGATCGCTGGATCTAGTGAAAGATTTGCTCAAACCCACCAACTCCAGTTTGTCTCTCCGGACGTCCGGTACTCTATGGACGTCTGATCCCTCTCAGCTATCCGGATGTCCGGCTCTCTACGGTCGTATGATGTTTCTCTTACAGAACGTTATTCATGAATTTTCGAACCTCTCTGGATGACCGGCACGTCTCGAACGTCCGGTATTTCCTCCACAAAACCATATTTATGGATTTCCGGGCCTCTCCGGACGTCCGGGCTCGGGACGACTGACACGTCTCGAACGTCAGTGTGTTGTGTACTGATTCGTGGCTTATGTGTTCCCAGCGGCCGGACGACCGATATCTGTCGGACGTCCGGACATATTTGTGCCACCGGACGTCCGGTGCTATTTGAACGCCTGACCTCTTCTGTGCACTGAAGTGGCTCAAACGGTTACTTTTTCCACACCCACTATATATAGGCTTCTCCCTTCCACGGCATGAGGTTTACCATTCACTTTGAGCTTGCTAAGAAAACTTTTCATTCTCTCTCCCAATCCTCTACACCAAATCCTAGATCCCCAAGTGATTTAGGAACATTTGAGAGAAGTTCTCCAATCAAGTGATAGATCCACTCCTTCCCCTTACCAAAGGAATTCGTGATTTGAGCAAGTCTTGAGCTTTTCCCCATCGTTCTTATTACTCTTGGAGGTTGGAGACTCCTAGGCGGTAGGAGTCTTTCGGAGAGGAATCGACCTTTGTGATTACCCTCGGAAAAGTTTGTGAGGGTTTGGAGACCACCCTAAGGTCTACCACTAGTGGTTGAGAAACGCCTCCGTGGTGTTGTGTCAAAGGGAGAATAGGGTGAGCCTTCATGGCGCTGGTGTGCCTTTGTGGTAACATCCACCTCTCTAACGGTGACTAGCTTCCCTCCAAGGAAGTGAACATCGGCATACATCCTCGTCTCGCGGAGTTGCGGTTATTCCTAACCCTAACTTTCTACTTGTGGTTACTTGTCTCTTGGCACTTAATTATATCACATTGTGGTTGCTTACTTACATACTCGTGTTACTTGCTTAGTACTTAGTACAACAATTGCAATTGTTAGGCTCACCTTCATATTCCGCATTATTGCCTAAAATTGCTAAGTAATAATTAAAATTTGTAATTGTACCTATTCACCCCCCCTCTAGGTCCTTCTCGATCCTTTCAATTGGTATTAGAGCCTCGTGCTCTATTCTTGTGGCTTAACCGCCCTAGAGTGAGATGAACCCCGATGGGACTCCCCTGGTTGCAGATCTGAAGGATAAAGGGGAGGCTTCTTCTTAAGTCAAGTCCTTTATGTCTGAGGATCTGGAATGGGACCTTGCTAAGAAAAAAGAGGAGCATGATGCTTCTCTTGAGGCCTTGGTACAAATGAGATTAGCAACGTTGTCCACGGTGCTTGCACCACTCTTGGGTGGTGCGGCTTCAAGGCCAACTGTGCCTGCTCCGTCAATTGGTCAACAACCTCCACTACAAAAAAAATACACTTTCGTGATGATACGTGTTTGTCAAAGTAGGTCGCGTTTTTTGTCATGCATGTACATCCATGACGATTTTATGACAGAATCAAGATAGTCATACCTGTGCTGTCGTAGAAGTGTTCCATGACATTACATATCATCACGGAAGTGTCCACTTCCATGAAGATAAATCACGCGTCGCAGAAGTGCTTTCGTCAAGGGTGAGCGACACGTGGCATCCACCGCAACGGAACGCCGTTAAGCTATCAGGTCGGGTTTTAGATCCGATAACCCGTTAACAGCCCCGACCAATAGGGATTTTCCACATCTAAAATCATCATTGGCTGGAGGAGACACGTGTCAGCTCCGCGTTGGCACAGGTGTCACTCATCCAATGGGCAAGACGCGCCTATGATATGTTGACACGTGGACCGGCCCATCAAGTTTAAATGGACCGGCCCAACTAAAGGCGCACAAGATTTTGCGGACCATAATCGGCCGGCCCTGCTAAAGTCCCATGAGATTTTTCGGACCATAATGGGCTGGCCCAGCTAAAGGCCCACAAGATTTTGTGGGCCATAATGGGCCGGCCTAGGTAAAGGCCCACAAGATTTTTGTGTGCCACAATGGGCCGGCCCAGGTAAAGGCCCACAAGATTCTTGCGGATCATAATGGGCTAGCCCAGCTAAAGGCCCACGAGATTTTGCCGACATTAATGGGCCGGCCCAGCTATAGCCCCACAAGATTTTGAGGACCCTAGTAGGCCGGCCCATTAACTGGCTACCATGTTTTGGGCCAAATGTCGGCCCATATTTGATCCGGTCCATTAATAGCCTGCCACGTTCCGGGCCTAATAATGGACCATATGAGATCTGGCCCATTAAAAGCCTACCACGTTCTGGGCCAAATTACGGCCCAGATTAGGCCCGGCCCTTTAAGAGGCTTTGGGCTAAATTATGGCCCACATCAGATTCGGCCCGCCAACTGGACACTATGCTTTTGGGACCACTTGCTAAAGGCCCATTTAGTAATTCGGCCTGATATTAGTTTCGGCCTGTTAAGGGGTCGTGTAACATTTGGCCCTATATTAATTTCGGCCTGTTAAAAGCCCGTCATATAGTTGGTCCTAACTACGGCCCGGTTTGCATCCGGCCTGCTCGCAGCCCACATCTGATTGGGCCAAACAAGGACCGAGACAATTTTGGCCTGTTAAAAGCCCGTGATCTGATTCGCACAATCATGGGCCGGGGTCCATTTCGGGCTGCTGCCAGCCCGTGAGCTGTTCGGCACGTTTCAGGCCCAACCTACTTCTCAGCCTCCTAAAAGCCCATTGAGTTTTCTTGCGAAAAGAGGGATGGGGGTTACTCGGCCTATTAAAGGGCCCAATCTACTAGTGGTCGGGTTTACTTTTGGCCTTTTAACGGACCAAGATGACGGGGCCCATGATGCGGATCATATACATCGTGATTACATGACAGCCCGAATATGTACCGTAATTTTACGGTTTGGCCGGTTTACTACGAAGACAGGATATATATACAGTAAAATAACTATAGCATCGTGAATAAGAAAAAACCTAGACTATACAATAAAGAAATTACGGCATATTGCATCCACTGGGCATCAAAGTATGCCACTATGATAATAAAGCACAAGCAGACAACAGATTACATACACTAGGCATCAAAGATCGCCACTAGTGCAAATAAACACGCTGACAAAATAATATACAAAACCGACAGCACTTCAATAGAGTTCAAGAAAGGTTAGCCCTGCTGGGGAGCTGCAGCGCAAGAAGCTGAGCAAGCTGATGAGACTGCGCTTGTTCAACACTTATATCTTCCTCACTCTGAAAGATAAACAAGCAGACAGATGACAGGTTTTGCACATAAAAGTATCAGTGCTGACAATTCATCACATTTCTTACTAATGAATAAAGTGACAAGGTTTAAAATTGCATTAACACAATATGGTATTGTTCAGGTCAAGACATGGCAGGAAATGACGTTGTGAAGGAGTTGGCAGCTTCACAACACCACTGGATTACAGATCAAGAACTCAGAAGTATCAATGGTTAGTGTGCTGTCAATTTATCCCATTTCATATTGGCAAATAAAGAGACGGTTTAAATAATAGTAGAATGATATGACATTGTTCATAGTTAAGACATTGCAGAATATGACATTGTGCTGTAGAGTGTAGGTTCACCACACCACTGGATTACAGATGAAGAACAGAAACATGCAGTGCAAAAGAAGATCACTTATTTTGTATAGTTTAATTTACATGGTATGAAGAAGGAACTTGGTTGTACAACTGAAAACTTAAATTGAGAAGGACAAACTTTTGTTTATGAACTACATAATAAACTTTAAACATGCAATTTGATGCAAACACCAAAAATAAATAGTTGTTGCAGTCATGCCTAACCAAATATACACAACAAAGTTTGAAGGCTTGAGAAGGACAAACTTACATTATTGGTGAAGACAGGCTCTATAAAGCCCTTGTCCATGCTGATGGGGGGGGGCAATTCAAGAAGTTTACCACAGAATCTTCTTCATAAGCATTGCCTTTATTCTACATTTTGTTAAGAGTAAATATAGATGTGATAATATACGAAAAAATGGAGAATATTTAAGATAAGATGAAGAGTGATGCTACATAACCAAGTATCTATAAATGTAAGTGTAGTGATACAGGCAAAAGGTACAGCCAAGAGCAATGCACAGCTAAACTTCTTCAGTACCAACCTTATGGTAAGAGTAAATATAGATCTGATGTGTAGAAAATGGAGGGCAAAGGAAAATAAGCTGCAAAGTGATGGTACATGAACAACTACCTGTCAATATAAATACACTGATAAAGGGCATCATGTACTTATAAGAACAATGCAGAGCTAAAAAAATCATTGGCATTGGATATATTCTACATTAATGTAACCATTCATACAGATCAGATAATTTGGAACGAACAGTTGATAAGCAAGCTATCATGCATACTGCTGTCACATAATGAACCAGGTATGTATGCAAGTACAGTGGTACAGGACAACAGGTACTAACAAGAGCAAAGCAGCGGGCATCATATTTGCGATATCCTGTCGTTCTTTTCAAACCGGAATTCTTCTTCGAGCAGATTTACTGCAAAAAAGATCCGTAAGGCACATGCGGAAAAGTAGAAGTTCAAATTGTCATGTGATTTCATAGACAATACCTCATCCTGGGAACGAGACCAATGCATAAAAAGGTTTTTCCATTCAATGTCTTCTAAATTTAGCACAGGAGACTTCACCGGAAATTCGTTTATAGACTTGCCATCAAAGTGTGATTTCCTCAGGTAACACCGATACTGCTCCAATGCTTCCTTGAAAAGCACAAGCAAGCTTTGCTCGTCATGACTATCCAGATTGATCCTTTCCTAGTTACAATTATGTAATGTAAATTATTGATGTGTTCAATCAGCAGAAAACAGGAAAATAATAACCATGAATAATAGCACTTACACGTAAGTTGGATAGGAAGATGTGAAAATGGTGTTTGTCTTCACTATAACCTTCCCATGATGGGAATATATGCACGTAGTCCCTAACAACATTGAAAGCATTTTCTTTTAAACTGGGAATAAATGGAATGGGGTTCCAATCTGCAGGAATTGGCCGTCTCTGCAGTTGGGATAGGTCTTCGGCCGGTGGACTTGCTGTACTTTTTGCTGGAGTGGGATTTTTTTGTGGTACGGCTGGTGCTATGGCAAATGAAATCGGTATACCTTTTGCTGGAGTGTAGGTCCTGTGTGGTGGGGCTAGTGGTGTGGCCAGTGAAGTATGGGTACAGTCTGCTGGAGTCGGTCCTACATTTTGTGTCACTGGTTGTACAGCCAATATAAGTGGGGTGCTCTCTGATTTCTCCGGCACCACCATGTTTTTCAAGGACTTTGCTGGTGCTCCATCAGGTTCGGAAATCACCCTCTTCCTTTTTGATGTTTGATGCACAAGAACAACATTTGAGTGAAAAAACATGGTATGATGACAGATGGAATATGTATTGATAATGGATGGACATGGCATCTCGACGTATATGATGAGTAAACTAAGCATATGGCGGTGTAACAAAGTAGAAGAAATGCAAGACAAAATATGCAAGATACGCGCAATCCATAAAATCTTGCCAAACTAGAACAGGCACCTTGATGGGTGAACAGGACAGGCCATCTGCCTTTGACTCCTCGACGTCAGAATAGTCATTAGGATCATATTCTGAACAAGAATCAACAGTTGGGGAGCGTATGAGTTTCATTGCATCCAGAATGGCACTCAATGCCTTGGTGCCAATTTTATAAGTCATTGCAGTGTTTAGCTTCAAGAGTGGATTGCTGCTAGTGCGACACAAAGCAGCTACACAGATCATAGTGTAGATATAACGGGGAAAACCGTAAGCATTAGAGTAAAATCAGCAAAGTGGAACTTGCTAGAATATATGTGCTAGTACTGCCGGTACGGCTAGAAAGGCTTCGGAAACCAGTTCTCTTCAACTGAAGGTGCAGTACTGTTAATATCAGTGTAACTCTCAAAGGCGACACAGCTCCCTGCATTTCCTTGCTATTCTTATAGGATTCAAGTGGGCAGGTCACTGCAAATCCTATTCCTATGTTTACAAAATCCTACGAATCAAAGAGGCTCAAAGTGTCCATCACAACCGACCCTATAGACCTCTATACTGCAAATGCCCATGCTCATCTATAGTACAAGGAACATATTGTACTACTATCATACTCCCTCTGTTCCAAAATATAGGTCTTGGTAGAGATTTCCACTATGGATCACATACAGATGTATCCAGATACATTTTAGAGTGTAGATTCACTCATTTTGCTCCATATGTAGTCCATGGTGGAATCTATACAAGGACTTGTATTTAGGAATGGAGAGAGTACATATTAAAGAAGAACGGAAGAGGAACATGGTAAAGAAGAGCAAGCAGATTTTGGATCATAAAATGTTGGTTGCACAGTGCCCACACATGATGAACCAGAGCGCATTAGGAATGCAACTCCCAGCTGTCTCTCGACCATATCAGGCGGTTGGATGAAGATTCTACGTCTCCTAACCCTTCTTCTTCCTTGTCTCTGATTCTTCCCATACAGAACACCGCACGGGCCGCCCGCCGGACCATCGGCCACCACCGCCTGTGTTCCTCCGCCACCCCCACCCCCCACCCGTGTCGAGTTTTCTATGTTCCGCGAGGCCCCACAACCACCCGAGCCCCTTCGTTCGCACCGTCCAACTTCGGCGAGCTCTGTAAAATCGACTGACCCAATTTTGAAATTTAGTCTACTGTGATTTAACTAGTGTGGAATATAAAAGGGGAAAACCATAAGCATTGGGAGTATAGTGTTGAGCATGCCATGGCGGATTTGAAGGTGCAAACCGGACAAAGGCAACTTCGCAACCAAGACAAGAAATCAGAGTAAAGCAGTGGCGATCTATTTTCTTGCTGCGATAAATAAGTTGAGCAGATACAAAATAGTACCGCCTCTGGTGTGGCGCCGTGTATGCATCTGCTGAGAATTTGACGGTGCTACGGTAGCGATGGCTGTCGGCGGCGTGGAAGCTGATCTAGGAGGGTAGACGGTGGCGGCAGGGCGCGGTGGACGAGACAGTCATAGGAGCGGCGCCGACAAGGTGGACGATGGCGGGGATGAAGCGAGAGGACGGGATGCAAGGATGCCGGTCCAAAGCCGTGGATGAGAGAGGTCGATCTCTTGTAATGGACGACGGCATCAGGGTATCAGCTCCGGCATGGTGGAGGAGGACGGCGGTGGATGGGGTGGCGGACATCGGCGGACGAAGGAGGCTGGGGTGGAGAGGGTGTTTTGGCGCCCATGGAGTACGAATGGGGAAAAGGGAGGTAGAGAGGAAGGGGGGAACCATGTATTCAGGGCGCGCTTGTCTCAAATGCGAGGAAATTTACAAACTTAGCCCCTGTTTCAAATTTCCTACATCACAGCAATATTAGTCGGTTGGGGATAGGACGGTAATCTTGCATACATCGAATATTTGCCTACGAGAGTTTGTTTTTGGTGCTCACCGTGTATGAATATGAATCGGGGAGGGAGTCGATTTCGGCCGAGGACACACTGTGTTTTGGCGCCCGCCGTGTAAGAATCCGGGTGAGAGGCGGTTACGTCACGTTTGGGTGAAATTACAAACCTACCCCTTGTGGGAGTCCTGGATAAGGGGGTATCTAGAGAGCCGGACTATATACTTTGGCCAGACTGTTGGACTATGAAGATGCAAGATAGAAGACTTAGTCCCGTGTCCGGATGGGACTCTCCTTAGCGTGGAAGGCAAGCTTGGCGATTCGGATGTAGATCTCCTCCTCTGTAAACCGACTTAGTGTAACCCTAGCCCCCTCCGGTGTCTATATAAACCACAGGGTTTAGTCCGTAGGACACAACAACAATCATACCATAGGCTAGCTTCTAGGGTTTAGCCTCTCTGATCTCATGGTAGATCAACTCTGGTAATACTCATATCATCAAGATCAATCAAGCAGGAAGTAGGGTATTACCTCCATCGAGAGGGCCCGAACCTAGATAAACATCGTGTCCCCAGCCTCCTGTTACCATTAGCCTTAGACGCACAGTTCGGGACACCCTACCCGAGATCCGCCGGTTTTGACACCGACATTGGTGCTTTCATTGAGAGTTCCTCTGTGTCGCGCGATAAGGCTTGATGGCTCGTCTCGTTGTCAAAGACAACATCACCTCCCAGGGAGCCCTGGCTCTAGGCCAAACTCTCCGGCTGGGCGGCTTCATTATGACCGCCCGATCGGCTGTTGCGCCAACGATGACTTCTTAGGTCATTAAAAATAGCCTCCATGTTGATTCGGAATTTGCCGAACATATGGACCCAATGGAGCTCTTCTCCCTCAATGAGCTCTTGGATCGCATCGCCGCCCTAGGCATCGCTACGGACTATGACCGGATCAGGCTTAAACCCGACCAAAGGGAGATTCACTCTCCACCGGTCACCCATGAGATAGCGGTAGTGGAAGAGCATCATCCTAATTCTCCCTCTACTTTGAGGACAAACTATGTCCGGATTTCTGAGCTCTCCAAGCCCGACACCCGCTCGCGGGAGGACATGACCCAGGCCCTGGACTCAGGATCAGATGGCGGACCGAAGAAATCGGGAAACGCCCCAGAACCCGAGCCATTAAGCTCAGAAGCCTCTTTGCCCCTGGGTCCGAGATCGGGTCGGGATTCAGATTCAAATCAACCCACCCACCCAGATTTTTCCAATCTTTCCCATATCAGACAAGAGCCCCAAGAAACAGTACATCATTACTGGGCCAGATTCCTCCTTGTGATAAACAGGGTCAAGTACTGTCGCGAGGCAGACGCAATCTCCCTCTTTTGCAAAAATTGCACGGACAAAGGGATTCTCAACGCTATAGTCATCGTGACATAGTACACTTCGCTGACTTAGCGGCCATAGTACAAAAGTACTGCGCGATGGAAAGCGCCTGGAAAACCCAAACAAGTTTTTGGGACAATCCGGCTCTAGCCAAATCCTCTGTCCGAACTAAAAGGGTAAACTCTCGTAAGTCACCAGATTCAAGTACCAAAAAAATAAAACCCGCCACAAGGCGCGGAACCATATTGGAAAAATGGCTAAATGGGCCGTGCAAGATTCATAGCACACCGGATACCATGCCAACGCATAGCCTTAGAGCATGTTGGATACTCCGGCAGGTAGCAAAGAGCGGCGAGGATCTCCTCATAAAACATACAGTAGAGCAACATCCCTCCGGAGACAACAATACGGTATTTACAGTCTTCTAGACTTTTGCCTCAAATAATAGGCGGAAGCAAGCTCAGTGCAGCCTCACAGAAGTTTGCCATGTGGCAACAATAAACCCATGGAACGACACGGCTATAACTTACAATGCCAGTGACGAACCTCAATTCTGAACAGTCCAAGCACCAACCGCTTTGGTCCTCAGCCCAATCGTGGATGGCTTCAGGCTCACTAAAGTGCTCATGGATGGCGGAAGTGGACTAAACCTCATCTATGAGGAAACGCTTAACAAGATGGAAATTAACAAGAGCCGCATTGAACGAAGCAGCACGACCTTCAGGGGAATCATCCCTAGTCGGGAGGCACAATCCGCGGGAAAAATCACACTGGATGTGGTATTCGGCACGCCGAAGAATTACAGCTCCGAAGCAATTACATTCCAAGTGGCCCCGTTCAGCAGCGGATACCACGCCCTCTTGGGGCGGGACGCATTCACGAGTTTTTAGGCTATACCCCATTACGGGTACATGAAGCTCAAAATGCCCGGGCCCAATGGAATCATCACTCTAGCTAGTGATCTGGACGTCGCACATGAAGCTCAAAACCGCCGCCCTTGCCCTGGAGGCATTATCAGAAGCCCTTGCGGTAGAAGAACGGACAACACTGCGAGCAACAGTGGACAGAGACGACGTGATACTCGACAAGCGACCTAAATCCACCTCCTTCAAGCTAGCAGACGAGATAGTCAAATTCCAGGTCCACCCAATAGATCCTTCGAAGACAGCTTCCATCGGGACATAGCTGAACCCCACAATAGACGTTGCATTGTGAGACTTCCTGCGTGAAAATTGGGATATCTTCGCCTGGCATCCTTCAGACATGCCGGGCATCCCACGCAGGCTGGCCGAACACAGCCTCAATATACTGAAAGGATACAAGCCAGTCAAGCAGACTCTTAGATGCTTCTCAGAGCCTAAGCAGCAAGCCATGGGAGAAGAGCTAGCCAAGCTACTCGAGGCCGGATTCATCAGAGACATCAAACATCTGGATTGGCTAGCAAACTTGGTAATGGTACCAAAAAAGGACAATTCCTGACACTTGTGTGTCGATTTCAAAGACCTTAATAAAGCTTGCCCTAAGGATCCCTTCCCCCTCCCCCGCATTGATCAAATAATCGATGCCACTGCAGGACACGACTCATTGTGTTTCCTCGACGCATACTCCGGATACCATCAAATAAAGATGGCGGAGTCCAACCAGGCCGCAACTGCCTTTATCACTCCGTACGGCCCCTTCTGTTTCAACACCATGCCCTTCAGGCTCAAAAACGCTAGCACAACCTACCAACGCATGATTCAGACATGCGTGGAAAAACAAATCAGCAAGATATTAGAGGTCTACGTAGACGACATGGTCATCAAAACAAAACACATCGAAACTTTAATAGATGACTTGAGGCTTACGTTCGATAATCTCCGAACATAGGACATCAAGCTCAACCCTGAGAAGTGTGTCATCGGAGTACCCTCCGGAAAATTGCTCGGCTTCATCATTTCCAATAGAGGAATTGAAGCCAATCGGGCAAAAATCTGAACTCTGTCACAGTTGGCTATCCCAACATACCTCAAGCAAATCCAGAAACTAACTGGATGCATGGCTGCCTTAAGCCGCTTTATCTCCCACTTAGGAGAGAAGGCACTACCTCTGTATCGCCTTCTTCGACGCACCGAACACTTCAAGTGGACGGATGTGGCCACGGCCGAACTGGAGGAAATAAAGGCATTCTTGGCCACAAACCCAGTCCTGACCGCGCCAAACATTGGCGAACCCATGCTATTATACATAGCCACAACAACCCAAGTTGTGAGCGCAGTTCTCGTCGTCGAACGAGAGGTAGACGGACACAAGTTCCCGCTCCAAAAGCCGGTATATTACGTGTCCACTATCCTCAATCCATGCAAATCTCGGTACCCACACTATCAAAAGATAGCGTATGTAGTGTTCATGGCATCCCAAAAACTACAACACTACTTTCAAGAGTGTTCGATCATGGTGGCCTCCGAAGTACCACTCAATGACATAATAAATAACCGCGACGCAACATGCTGAATTGCTAAATGGGCTATAGAGCTCCTTTCGTTCGACATAACATACAAACCACGGCGGGCCATTAAGTCGCAAGTACTGGCTGACTTCGTCACCGAATGGACAGAAGCCGAACTCCCTAAAGAGTACGACGCGTGCTCAAATTGGATCATGCATTTTGACGGCTCCAAAATGCTGGCTGGATTGGGAGCGGGTGTCGTCCTGACATCCCCCACCGGAGACACGGTGCGGTACGTGCTCCAAATATTATACACAGACTCCGACAATGCAACCGAATACGAGGCTCTGTTGCATGGTCTTTGGATGGCAGTCTCCATGGGCATTCAACGCCTCGAAGTGCGCAGGGACTCGAACCTCGCAATATCTCAGGTAAATGGAGACTTTGATGCCAAGGACCCGAAAATGGCGGCCTATCGCAATGCCATCCTCAAAATGTCAGCTCGGTTTGAGGGGCTCGAATTCCACCATGTGGTCAGAGAAAATAACCAAGCGGCCGATATCCTCGCCCGCATCGGTGCTAGACACGACCCCGTCCCACCTAACATATTCTTAGAAAGGTTGTTCAAGCCGTCCGTGGCATGGGAAGGGGAGTCCGGCACTATTAGTCCGGCTCCAAACACAACCCCAGACTCTGAACCTTCTGACGTAATCGGAGGCTCTGCCACCGAAATAACATCTTCGGCCCATGAAATAATGGCTGTCATCGCCCCGTGGACCTAGCCCTTCTTGGCCTACCTTAATAGGCAAGAGCTCACCGAGGACGAAAATGAGCCACGTTGTATTGTGCGACGCTCTAAAGCCTACAAAGTCCATGAAGGAGAGCTCTACCAGAAGAGCGCCACCGGAGTGCTCCAACAATGCATCTCCGAAGAGGAAGGGCGGCAACTCTTAGCCGAAATCCATTCCAGACTAGGCGAGGCACCACGCGGCAGCCCAAGCTCTCGTAAGCAAGGCCTTTCGGACAGGATTCTACTGGCCGACAGCCCGCGCGGATGCACATGACCTTGTCCAACATTGCGTTGGTTGTCAACTCTTTGGCAATCAAAGCCATATGCCCCCTACCGCTCTCCAAACGATCCCCATAACTTGGCCCTTCATGGTCTGGGGGCTGGATATGGTGAGACCCCTTAAAGGGGGGAGCCATAAGAAAAAATACCTATTGGTCATGGTGGACAAGTTCACCAAATGGATAGAAGCCAAACAATTAAAACGGCCGAATCCGGACCAGTGATAGACTTCATATCAGAGGTTGTACACCGTTACGGTGTCCCCCACAGTATTATCACCGACAATGGATCAAATTTTACAGCCGAGGAGGTGAAAGCTTGGTGCAGCAAAATGGGCATTAAGCTCGACTACGCCTCTGTCTATCACCCCCAAACAAACGGTCAAGTCGAACGTGCAAATGGCCTTATTATGAGCGGCATCAAACCTAGACTAGTGCGATCCTTGAAGGAATCAGACACGCATTGGGTCGAGGAACTCGACTCCTTACTCTGGGGGCTGCGGACCATGCCGAATCACACCACTGGATACGCACCATTTTTATGGTGTACGGTGCAGAAGCAGTGCTGCCCTGCGATATAATTCATGACTCACCTTGCATGCACATGTACGAAGAGAAGGAAGCCGAGCTAGACCGGCAGGACAACTTAGATGCTTTGTGTCACATCCCTAGCTTCTGGTAATGCTCTAGGCTAGCTTCATGTGTGCATCATGTTTAAATTCTGAAATTTGAACTGAGGAATTTTGGAAGCCTCAAAAACTTAAATAAAAGAGGGGCAAAAACCCTAGAAATCTCATTCATTGCTCCAAAATGCTCTCCTTAAATGTTTGATAATTTTTGGTAAGGGTTCTGGTCCCAACCAAAATATTGAACATTTTTAAGGAATTATTTTTGGGACTTTGGATTTAATTCATTAGCTATTTGAATTTGAATTGTATTCATATAATTAGAATATAATTTCAAATACCCCTGAAATATTTTATAAGCTTTTGGAAAAGTCCATCTAGCAATATAAAATATTCAGAGGAGTTTTTGGCATTGTTTGAATTATTTTAAATTCAAAACAGTGGCAAAATAAATTAAATAAAACAAACAGAAAAAAATAAAACAGAGCAGAAGACTTACCTGGACTTACCTGTGGAGGCCCACCCACCTGGTGGCCCAGCAGAAGCCGGCCCAGCAGAAGCCGGCCCAGCCCACCACTGCAGCCCTCCGTCGTCTTCCTCCCCTCGCCCCGAAGCAGCTGCGTGCTCGCACGCGCACGGCCGCGCGGCCACCTCCTGCTTGCCGACGAGCCCCTGGCCGCGTCGACGACTCCCGCAGGCCGTCCCGATCTCGCTGACCGTTTCGCTCACTCTCCCCCCGACCCTCCCTCCTCTGCTCCCTCTCTCCCGCCTGGACCGAACGGAGCCGCCGTCACCGACGAGCTCCCTCGCGGCCACAGCCACCCCCTCGCTCCCTCTCCACACCCCTGAGCTCCGTCCCGACCCCCTGAAGCTCCACCACGACGCATGCGACGCCGGGTGCCCTGTAGCCACGCCATCACCGCCATCTTCATCGCCACGGCCGGCAATCGCCGCCGTCCGATTCGCCGCCGACAGGATGTCCCCGAGCCCACTTAGCGTCTCGTCCGACTCCCCGTGAGCTCCTCTTATCTTCCCCTCACTCCCCGCACCTGATTTCGTCCCCTAGCTCCTTCTTCCACCACGGCCGAAGCTCGCCGCCGCCGTGCCTCGTCGCCGTCGTGGCCAGAGCCACTGGAGCTCCCACCCGAGTACACCAGTGTGCTCAGCGCGCCTCCACGAACCTGCAGCTACCAGTAGCTCCGCCTCCCGTGCCCTCTAGCACCATACTCGGCTGCTCCCGAACGCCGGCCGCCGCCACGAGCTCGACCCCGGCGAGCTCGAACCACCCCAACCCCTCCCATTTGGCTCTCTGGATGCGCAAGAGCGAGGGCTATGCCCTGGTGCCCTCAGCGCGCCAATCCGACGCCCTAGCGCAAGTCCGGCGTGCCCCCGCCGTGTTCTGTGGTCGCCGTCGGCTGGTCTCCGACGTGCTGACGTGGCGCCGTCGTTAGGGGCTAATGACCCTGCTAATTAGCCCCTGTGACACTGACAGCTGGGCCCCACGCCCTTAATTAACCACGGCTTAAACTTCTGTTAGTTTAGGTTAATCATAGTGGCCCCACGCGTCAGGTTGACTTTGCTGACGTGGTCATTGGCCGGACCCACCTGTCATTGACCCTGGGCAGCACTGTGTCACTGACCAGTGGACCCCACTGGTCAGGTTTGACCCGGACCAGCCACATTGACCTGCTGACGTCACTAATACGTCATGCTGACGCAGTAATTGTTTCTGGAATTAAAATAAATCAAAAATGATTTATAAATTCCAGAAAATAGCTAAAACTTCTAAAAATCATAGAAAATTAACCGTAACTCCAAATTAAATAATTTATATATGAAAAATTATCAGAAAAATTCAAGGAATCCATCTGTACCATTTTCATGCATGTTAGAACAACTTATCCCTACTGTTTAGGGCAAATGAAGTGAATGACATTTAAATAACCACATATGGAGTTTGAATTCGAATCTTGGATTCAAACCAACTTCATTTAATCTGGTTTTAGGTGCATTAGCCCAAAACACATTCATATTGCCATGTCATAACATGCATCATATTGTGCATTGCATTGATCGTGTTTTTTCTGTATTGCCGGTAATTGTCCCCTCTCGATAGACGTGTACCGACGACGTGATCGTTGACACTGATGAAGACTCAATGTTATCTTCAGAAGTGCCAGGCAAGCAAAACCCCCTTGTTCATTCCGATAAAATCCCACTCTCTCGCTCCTGCTCTCTTTTACTGCATTAGGACAACATCGATTCATCTGTTACCTGCTGCGGTAGCTGAACCCCTTTATCCTCTGCATGACCTGTCATTCCACAGTAATTAGATGAAACCCACTAGCATGAGTAGGAGTTGTTTGAGCCCTGATGTGCCTACTCATTCATGCTTGTTTGTCATGCCTGCTACTGCTTAGAGTTGAGTCAGGTCTGATTCATCGGGGATGAATCAGAGGCGTGTGAACATGTCCTACCGTTGAGAGCTAAGTGTGTGTGAACACGATTTGGTAAAGGTAGCGGTGAGAGGCCATGTAGGAGTACATGGTGGGTTGTCTCATTGCAGCCGTCCTCAGGAACTGAGTTCTGTGTTTGTGATCCATGACCAGTTACTACCACACATTGGGTTCCGGTAACTCGACCCCTCTCGACTTATTAATCAACATGATCTCTGTCCAGGAGTTGCAACTAGTTTCTCGTGTTTGTAGGTAGTGTTAGTAGTCTACCAAGTGGCACCCGGTACAGGTGGGCTTGGGACAGACTAGGCACAGTGGCACGGTGTACCAAGTGGCACCCGGATGGTGGGCTTGGGAACCCTGCTCACATCGTTTGGGGCCGTGAGCGACACCCCGGCCGGATGTCCTTGCGGATGGAACCCGAATAGGCGATAAACCTGGACGAGAGACTTGTTCGGTTAGTCAGGTCGTGGCCGACTCCCTCGCCCGGCTTCCGCTTGAAGGTTGCCGAGGTACATGACGTGTATAGGGCGATAAGTGGCGAAAGCGTGTGTGAAGAAGTACACCCCTGCAGGGTTAACATCATCTATTCGAATAGCCGGATTCCTCGGATATGGAAACTTGGACCCCTTGCATAGTTCATAGACAAGTGAAAGTGGATACTCTAAAATACGCAAGATAAGCGTGAGTGCTATGGATGGCGTTCTCGTAGGGAGACGGGAGCGGATCCATAGTGGTGTATTGATATGGTGAATATGTGGACTCGTGTGCGCCACCTCAAAAGAGTTACTTGCAGTCGTAGTTCAGGATAGCCACCGAGTCAAAGCTGGCTTGCTGCAGTCAAACTCCTCCACCCCCTTGTTGATAATGATGCATATGTAGATAGTTCTGATGTAAGTCTTGCTGGGTACATTTGTACTCACGTTTGCCTATTTTATGTTTTGCAGAGAGACTTCAGTCTCAATAGTAGTTCCGCGTGGACTTCGACGTTTAGCTTGTTACCTCAGCTACGATCTTGTGCCCTCGGCAGGATCTGGTAGATAGTCAGGCTTCTCAGCCTTTTTCTTTTATAGTTGTCTGTACTCAGACATGATAGCTTCCGCTTGTGCTTTGATTTGTATGCTCTGATTGTTGGGTCATGAGACCCATGTTTGTAATATCTCGCTCCTCGGAGCCTATTGAATAAATACTTGAGTCGTAGAGTCATGTTGTGATGCCATGTTGTGTTTGCACATATCGAGCATATTGTGTGTATGTTATTGAAATGCTTGGTATGTGTGGGATCTGACTATCTAGTTGTTTATCTTTAGTAGCCTCTCTTACCGGGAAATGTCTCCTAGTGTTTCCACCGAGCCATGGTAGCTTGCTACTGCTCCGGAACACTTGGGCTGGCCGGCATGTGTCCTTCTTCGTTCCTGTGTCTGTCCCTTCGAGGAAATGTCACGCGATGGATACCGGAGTCCTGTTAGCCCGCTATAGCCCGGTTCACCGGAGTCCTGCTAGCCCAGTGCTACAGCCTGGATTCATTCGCTGATGACCGACACGTTCGATGCTGGGTCATGGATGCCTGTCCCTGTAAGTTGGTGCCACTTTGGGTTTACGACTAGCCATGTCAGCCCGGGCTCCCTATCATATGGATGCTAGCGACACTGTCATATACGTGTGCCAAAAGGCGCAAACGGTCCCGGTCAAAGGTAAGGCGACACCCGTGGGAATACCGTGCGTGAGGCCGCAAAGTGATATGAGGTGTTACATGCTAGATCGATGTGACATTGAGTCGGGGTCCTGACAGCGTTGGTATTAGAGCTTGACTGCCTGTAGGATTACCAAGCCAAACTGGTCGAAGTTGAGTCTAGAAATGCTTTAGTTATATGTAAGGGAATTGATTGTGGGATGGAACGTAAGGCTCTTTTTATTCCTTATACCTTATGCCCTTCTGATCTGAGTCATCTTATCTTTCCTACGGGGATTAAGAACTAGGCTATCTCTTCTTTCTATCAGGATCACGTGTTACTAATCCGTAGACTTATAAGATTGTTGGATTTAAGCTTGAGTTCAGTTTCTACTACTTCCGTACGTTAACTGTTGATCTCGAAACCTTGATATTGTGTTTCTGAGTGGTTATGCCACCATTTTTGTGAATGTCTCAAATCTTTTCTGAGCATTTACAGCCGTTATGCTGTCTGAGTCATCCCAGGTTTCTAAATAGTCGGATGCATTTGCAAATCCCTTCCTCCTGTTTCCGATGTGCCTTTGGTCAGATTAATCACACAAATTAGTGAGTTGAGGTACTTTAATGCCTTGACATATATGTTGGAGCTAGTATTATGACCCTAGGTGTCTTAGGGGATCATCTAGTAATTTAGCCATGATTTGTGTTCCCAGTGTGATGATTCTGGCCATCATTCTCGAAAGCATCCCGTGATGCTACTTAGTAGTAGGTATTCTATTCCTGGGTTCTTGAACCCGAGATTCACTCTACTTACTGTTGGAAATATGCCCTAGAGGCAATAATAAATTGATTATTATTATATTTCCTTGTTCATGATAATCGTTTATTATCCATGCTAGAATTGTATTGATAGGAAACTCAGATACATGTGTGGATACATAGACAACACCATGTCCCTAGTAAGCCTCTAGTTGACTAGCTCGTTAATCAATAGATGGTTACGGTTTCCTGACCATGGACATTGGATGTCATTGATAACGGGATCACATCATTAGGAGAATGATGTGATGGACAAGACCCAATCCTAAGCCTAGCACAAGATCATGTAGTTCGTATGCTAAAGCTTTTCTAATGTCAAGTATCATTTCCTTAGACCATGAGATTGTGCAACTCCCGGATACCGTAGGAGTGCTTTGGGTGTGCCAAACGTCACAACGTAACTGGGTGGCTATAAAGGTACACTACGGGTATCTCTGAAAGTGTCTGTTGGGTTGGCACGAATCGAGATTGGGATTTTGTCACTCCGTGTAAACGGAGAGGTATCTCTGGGCCCACTCGGTAGGACATCATCATAATGTGCACAATGTGATCAAGGGGTTGATCACGGGATGATGTGTTATGGAACGAGTAAAGAGACTTGCCGGTAACGAGATTGAACAAGGTATCGGTATACCGACGATCGAATCTCGGGCAAGTACCATACCGCTAGACAAAGGGAATTGTATACGGGATTGATTGAGTCCTTGACATCGTGGTTCATCCGATGAGATCATCGTGGAACATGTGGGAGCCAACATGGGTATCCAGATCCCGCTGTTGGTTATTGACCGGAGAACGTCTCGGTCATGTCTGCATGTCTCCCGAACCCGTAGGGTCTACACACTTAAGGTTCGATGACGCTAGGGTTATAAAGGAAGCTTGTATGTGGTTACCGAATGTTGTTCGGAGTCCCGGATGAGATCCCGGACGTCACGAGGAGTTCCGGAATGGTCCGTAGGTAAAGATTTATATATAGGAAGTCCTGTTTCGGCAATCGGGACAAGTTTCGGGGTCATCGGTATTGTACCGGGACCACCGGAAGGGTCCCGGGGGCCCACCGGGTGGGGCCACCTGCCCCGGGGGGCCACATGGGCTGTAGGGGGTGCGCCTTGGCCTACATGGGCCAAGGGCACCAGCCCCTAGAGGCCCATGCGCCAAGATAAAGGAAAAAGGGGAGAGTCCTAAAGGGGGAAGGCACCTCCGAGGTGCCTTGGGGAGGATGGACTCCTCCCCATCCTTAGCCACACCCCTTCCTTGGAGGAGGGGGCAAGGCTGCGCCCTCCCCCTCTCCCTTGGCCCTATATATAGTGGGAAAAGGAGGAGCAATCATACCTAAGGCCTTTGGTTGCCTCCCTCTCCCTCCCGTGACACATCTCCTCTCCCGTAGGTGCTCGGCGAAGCCCTGCAGGATAGCCACGCTCCTCCATCACCACCACGCCGTTGTGCTGCTGCTGGATGGAGTCTTCCTCAACCTCTCCCTCTCTCCTTGCTGGATCAAGGCGTGGGAGACATCGTCGAGCTGTACGTGTGTTGAACGCGGAGGTGCCGTCCGTTCGGCACTAGGATCATCGGTGATCTGAATCACGACGAGTACGACTCCATCAACCCCGTTCACTTGAACGCTTCCGCTTAGCGATCTACAAGGGTATGTAGATGCACTCTCCTTCTACTCGTTGCTGGTCTCTCCATAGATAGATCTTGGTGATACGCGTAGGAAAATTTTTGAATTTCTGCTACGTTCCCCCACAGTGGCATCATGAGCTAGGTCTATTGCGTAGATTCTTTGCACGAGTAGAACACAAAGTAGTTGTGGGCGTCGATATTGTTCAATATGCTTGCCGTTACTAGTCTTATCTTGATTCGGCGGCATCGTGGGATGAAGCGGCCCGGACCAACCTTACACGTACGCTTACGTGAGACCGGTTCCACCGACAAACATGCACTAGTTGCATAAGGTGGCTGGCGGGTGTCTGTCTCTCCCACTTTAGTCGGATCGGATTCGATGAAAAGGGTCCTTATGAAGGGTAAATAGCAATTGGCATATCACGTTGTGGTTCATGCGTAGGTAAGAAACGTTCGTGCTAGAAACCCATAGCAGCCACGTAAAACATGCAAACAACAATTAGAGGACGTCTAACTTGTTTTTGCAGGGTATGCTATGTGATGTGATATGGCCAAAAAGGATGTGATGAATGATATATGTGATGTATGAGATTGATCATGTTCTTGTAATAGGAATCACGACTTGCATGTCGATGAGTATGACAACCGGCAGGAGCCATAGGAGTTGTCTTTATTTTTTGTATGACCTGCGTGTCATTGAAGAACGCCATGTAACTTACTTTACTTTATTGCTAAACGCGTTAGCCATAGAAGTAGAAGTAGTCGTTGGCGTGACAACTTCATGAAGACACGATGATGGAGATCATGGTGTCATGCCGGTGACGATGATGATCATGGAGCCCCGAAGATGAAGATCAAAAGGAGCAAAATGATATTGACCATATCATGTCACTATTTGATTGCATGTGATGTTTATCATGTTTATACATCTTATTTGCTTAGAACGACGGTAGTAAATAAGATGATCCCTTACAACAATTTCAAGAAGTGTTCTCCCCTAACTGTGCACCGTTGCGACAGTTCGCTGTTTCAAAACATCACGTGATGATCGGGTGTTTTATTCAGACGTTCAAATACAACGGGTGTTGACGAGCCTAGCATGTACAGACATGGCCTCGGAACACACGCGAAACACTTAGGGTTAACTTGACGAGCCTAGCATGTACAGACATGGCCTCGGAACACGGAGACCGAAAGGTCGAGCATGAGTCATATAGAAGATACGATCAACATGAAGATGTTCACCGATGATGACTAGTCCGTCTCACGTGATGATCGGACACGGCCTAGTTTGACTCGGATCATGTAATCACTTAGATGACTAGAGGGATGTCTATCTGAGTGGGAGTTCATAAGATGAACTTAATTATCCTGAACATAGTCAAAAGGTTTTTGCAAATTATGTCGTAGCTCGCGCTTTAGTTCTACTATTTTAGATATGTTCCTAGAGAAAAATTAGTTGAAAGTTGATAGTAGCAATTATGCGGACTAGGTCCGTAAACTGAGGATTGTCCTCATTGCTTCATAGAAGGCTTATGTCCTTAATGCACCGCTCAGTGTGCTGAACCTCGAACGTTGTCTGTGGTTGTTGCGAACATCTGACATACACGTTTTGATAACTACGTGATAGTTCAGTTAAACGGTTTAGAGTTGAGGCACCAAAGACATTTTTGAAATGTCGCGAAACATATGAGATGTTTTGAGGGCTGAAATTGGGATTTCAGGCTCGTGCCCATGTCAAGAGGTATAAGACCTCCGATGACTTTCTTAACCTGCAAAAAAGGAGAAAAGCTCAATTGTTGAGCTTGTGCTCAGATTGTCTGAGTACAACAATCATTTGAATCGAGTGGGAGTTGATCTTCCAGATAAGACAGTGATGGTTCTCCAAAGTCATTGCCACCAAGCTGTTAGAGCTTCGTGATGAACTATAACATATCAGGGATAGATATGATGATCCTTGAGGTATTCGCGATGTTTGACACCGCGAAAGTAGAAATCAAGAAGGAGCATCAATTGTTGATGGTTGGTGAAACCACTAGTTTCAAGAAGGGCAAGGGCAAGAAGGGATACTTCATGAAACGGCAAATCAGCTGCTGCTCTAGTGAAGAAACCCAAGGTAAAACCCAAACTCGAGACTAAGTGCTTCTGTAATAAGGGGAACAACCACTAGAGCAGAATTACCCTAGATACTTGGTAGATAAGAAGGATGGCAAGGTCGATAGAAGTATATTGGATATACATTGTGTTAATGTGTACTTTGCTAGTACTCCTAGTAGCACCAGGGTATTAGATACCGGTTCGGTTGCTAAGTGTTAGTAACTCGAAACAAAAGGCTATGGAATAAACGGAGACTAGCTAAAGGTGAGCTGACGATATGTGTTGGAAGTTTTTCCAAGCTTGATATGATCAAGCATCGCACGCTCCCTCTACCAAAGAGATTGGTGTTAAACCTAAATAATTGTTATTTGGTGTTTGCGTTGAGCATAGACATGATTGGATTACGTCCATCGCAATACGGTTATTCATTTAAGGAGAATAATGGTTACTCTGTTTATTTGAATAATACCTTCAATGGTCTTACACCTAAAATGAATGGTTTATTAAATCTCGATCGTAGTGATACACATGTTCATGCCAAAAGATAGTAATGATAGTACCACCTATTTGTGGCACTGCCACGTAAGTCATATCGGTATAAAACGCATGAAGAAGCTCCATATTGATGGATATTTGGGCTCACTCGTTTTTGAAAAGTTTGAGACATGCGAACCATGTCTATTGGTGTATATGCATGAAGAAACTCCATGCAAATGGACCGTTTTGACTCACTTGATTTTGAATCACTTGAGACATGCAAATCATACCACATGGGCAAGATGACTGAAAGCCTCGGTTTCAGTAAAATGGAACCAGAAAGCAACTTGCTGGAAGTAATACATTTTGATGTGTGCAGTCCAATGAGTGCTGAGGCATGCAGTGAATATCATTATGTTCTTACTTCACAGATGATTCGAGTAGATGTTGAGAATATTTACTTGATGAAACACAAGTCTGAATTATTGAATGGTTCAAGTAATTTCAGAGTGAAGTAGAAGATCATTGTGACAAGAGGATAAAATGTCTATGATATGATCATGGAGATGAATATCTGAGTTACGAGTTTTGGCACACAATTAAGACATTGTGGAAATTGTTTCGCAATTAATACCGCCTGGAACACCATAGTGTGATGGTGTGTCCGAACATCATAGTTGCACCCTATTGGATATGGTGCGTACCATGATGTCTCTTATCGAATTACCACTATCGTTCATGGGTTAAGCATTAGAGACAACCACATTCACTTTAAATAGGGCACCACGTAATTCCGTTGAGATGACACCGTATGAATTATGGTTTAGAGAAACCTAAGTTGTCGTTTCTTAAAGGTTTGGGGCTGCGACGCTTATATGAAAAAGTTTCAGGTTGATAAGCTCGAACCCAAAGCGGATAAAATACATCTTCATAGGAAACCCAAAACAGTTGGGTATACCTCCTAATTCAGATCCGAAAGCAATATGGATTGTTTCTAGAATCGGGTCCTTTCTCGAGGAAAGGTTTCTCTCGAAAAGTTGAGTGGGAGGATGGTGGAGACTTGATGAGGTTATTGAACCGTCACTTCAACAAGTGTGTAGCAGGGCACAGGAAGTTGTTCCTGTGGCACGTACACCAACTGAAGTGGAAGCTTATGATAGTGATCATGAAGTTTCGGATCAAGTCACTACCGAACCTCGTAGGATGACAAGGATGCGTACTACTTCAGAGTGGTACGTAATCCTGTCTTGGAAGTCATGTTGCTAGACAACAATGAACCTACGAGCTATGGAGAAGCGATGGTGGGCCCGGATTCCGATAAATGGCTCAAGGCCATAAAACCCGAGAGAGGATCCATGTATGAAAACAAAGTGTAGACTTTGGAAGAACTACTTGATGGTCGTAAGGCTATTAGGTACATATGGATTTTGAAAGGAAGACAGACAATGATGGTAAGTGTCACCATTGAGAAAGCTCGACTTGTCGTTAAGATGTTTTTCGACAAGTTCAAGGAGTTGACTACGATGAGACTTTCTCACTCGTAGCGATGCTAAGAGTCTGTTGGAATTATACTAGCAATTACTGCATTATTTATGAAATCTTGCAGATAGGATGTCAAGACATTGTTTCCTCGACGATTCTTGAGGAAAGGTTGTATGTAATACAACCGAAAGGTTTTGTCTATCCTGAAATATGCTAATAAGTATGCAAAGCTCCAGCAATCCTTCTGAGGACTGGAGTGAGCATCTCGGAGTTGGAATGTATGCTTTGATGATGATCAAAGATTTTGGGTGTATACAAAGTTTATGAGAAACTTGTATTTCCAAAGAAGTGAGTGGGAGCACTATAGAATTTCTGATGAGTATATGTTGTTGACATATTATGGATCAGAAATGATGTAGAATTTCTGGAAAGCATATAGGGTTATTTGGAAAGTGTTTTCAATGGAAAACCTGGATTAAGCTACTTGAACATTGAGCATCAAGATCTATAAGGATAGATCAAAACGCTTAATAGTACTTTCAGATGAGCACATGCCTTGACGTAATCTTGAAGGTGTTCAAGATGGACCAGTCAAAGAAGGAGTTCTTGCCTGAGTTGTAAAGGTATGAAGTTAAGACTTAAAGCTCGACCATGGCAGAAAAGAGAGAAAGGACGAAGGTCGTCCCCTATGCTTTAGACGTAGGCTCTACAGTATGCTATGCTGTGTACCGCACCTAAAGTGTGCTTTACCATGAGTCAGTCAAGGGGTACAAGAGTGATCCAAGAATGGATCACAGGACAGCGGTCAAAGTTATCCTTAGTAACTAGTGGACTAAGGAATTTTCTCAATTATGGAGGTGGTAAAAGAGTTCGTCGTAAAGGGCTACGTCGATGCAAGCTTAACACCTATCCGGATAGCTCTGAGTAGAGATACCGGATACGTATAATGGAGCAACAATTTAGAATAGCTCCAGGTAGAACAGTTATTTGGAATAGCTCCAAATAGAACGTGGTAGCTGCATCTAGGAGATGACATAGAGATTTGTAAAGCACACACGGATCTGAAAGGTTCAGACCTGTTGACTATAACCTCTCTCACAAGCAACATGATCAAACCCAGAACTCTTTGGGTGTTAGTCACATGGGGATGTGACCTTGAGTGTTAATCACATATCGATGTGAACTAGATTATTGACTCTAGTGCAAGTGGGAGACTGTTGGAAATATGCCCTAGAGGCAATAATAAATTGATTATTATTATATTTCCTTGTTCATGATAATCGTTTATTATCCATGCTAGAATTGTATTGATAGGAAACTCAGATACATGTGTGGATACATAGACAACACCATGTCCCTAGTAAGCCTCTAGTTGACTAGCTCGTTAATCAATAGATGGTTACGGTTTCCTGACCATGGACATTGGATGTCATTGATAACGGGATCACATCATTAGGAGAATGATGTGATGGACAAGACCCAATCCTAAGCCTAGCACAAGATCATGTAGTTCGTATGCTAAAGCTTTTCTAATGTCAAGTATCATTTCCTTAGACCATGAGATTGTGCAACTCCCGGATACCGTAGGAGTGCTTTGGGTGTGCCAAACGTCACAACGTAACTGGGTGGCTATAAAGGTACACTACGGGTATCTCTGAAAGTGTCTGTTGGGTTGGCACGAATCGAGATTGGGATTTTGTCACTCCGTGTAAACGGAGAGGTATCTCTGGGCCCACTCGGTAGGACATCATCATAATGTGCACAATGTGACCAAGGGGTTGATCACGGGATGATGTGTTACGGAACGAGTAAAGAGACTTGCCGGTAACGAGATTGAACAAGGTATCGGTATACCGACGTGATCTTGACGTGAGCACATGCCTTGACGTGATCTTGAAGGTGTTCAAGATGGATCAGTCAAAGAAGGAGTTCTTGCCTGAGTTGTAAGGTATGAAGTTAAGACTTAAAGCTCGACCATGGCAGAATAGAGAGAAAGGAACGAAGGTCGTCCCCTATGCTTAAGACATAGGCTCTACAGTATGCTATGCTGTGTACCGCACCTGAAGTGTGCTTTACCATGAGTCAGTCAAGGGGTACAAGAGTGATCCAAGAATGGATCACAGGACAGCGGTCAAAGTTATCCTTAGTAACTAGTGGACTAAGGAATTTTCTCAATTATGGAGGTGGTAAAAGAGTTCGTCGTAAAGGGTTACGTCGATGCAAGCTTAACACCTATCCGGATAGCTCTGAGTAGAGATACCGGATACGTATAATGGAGCAACAATTTAGAATAGCTCCAAGTAGAACAGTTATTTGGAATAGCTCCAAATAGAACGTGGTAGCTGCATCTAGGAGATGACATAAAGATTTGTAAAGCACACACGGATCTGAAAGGTTCAGACCCGTTGACTATAACCTCTCTCACAAGCATAACATGATCAAACCCAGAACTCATCGAGTGTTAATCACATGGTAAATGTGAACTAGATTATTGACTCTAGTAAACTCTTTGGGTGTTAGTCACATGGGGATGTGACCTTGAGTGTTAATCACATATCGATGTGAACTAGATTATTGACTCTAGTGCAAGTGGGAGACTGTTGGAAATATGCCCTAGAGGCAATAATAAATTGATTATTATTATATTTCCTTGTTCATGATAATCGTTTATTATCCATGCTAGAATTGTATTGATAGGAAACTCAGATACATGTGTGGATACATAGACAACACCATGTCCCCAGTAAGCCTCTAGTTGACTAGCTCGTTGATCAATAGATGGTTACGGTTTCCTGACCATGGACATTGGATGTCGTTGATAACGGGATCACATCATTAGGAGAATGATGTGATGGACAAGACCCAATCCTAAGCCTAGCACAAGATCATGTAGTTCGTATGCTAAAGCTTTTCTAATGTCAAGTATCATTTCCTTAGACCATGAGATTGTGCAACTCCCGGATACCGTAGGAGTGCTTTGGGTGTGCCAAACGTCACAACGTAACTGGGTGGCTATAAAGGTACACTACGGGTATCTCTGAAAGTGTCTGTTGGGTTGGCACGAATCGAGATTGGGATTTTGTCACTCCGTGTAAACGGAGAGGTATCTCTGGGCCCACTCGGTAGGACATCATCATAATGTGCACAATGTGATCAAGGGGTTGATCACGGGATGATGTGTTACGGAACGAGTAAAGAGACTTGCCGGTAACGAGATTGAACAAGGTATCGGTATACCGACGATCGAATCTCGGGCAAGTACCATACCGCTAGACAAAGGGAATTGTATACGGGATTGATTGAGTCCTTGACATCATGGTTCATCCGATGAGATCAGCGTGGAACATGTGGGAGCCAACATGGGTATCCAGATCCCGCTGTTGGTTATTGACCGGAGAACGTCTCGGTCATGTCTGCATGTCTCCCGAACCCGTAGGGTCTACACACTTAAGGTTCGATGACGCTAGGGTTATAAAGGAAGCTTGTATGTGGTTACCGAATGTTGTTCGGAGTCCCGGATGAGATCCCGGACGTCACGAGGAGTTCCGGAATGGTCCGGAGGTAAAGATTTATATATAGGAAGTCCTGTTTCGGCAATCGGGACAAGTTTCGGGGTCATCGGTATTGTACCGGGACCACCGGAAGGGTCCCGGGGGCCCACCGGGTGGGGCAACCTGCCCCGGGGGGCCACATGGGCTGTAGGGGGTGCGCCTTGGCCTACATGGGCCAAGGGCACCAGCCCCTAGAGGCCCATGCGCCAAGATAAAGGAAAAAGGGGAGAGTCCTAAAGGGGGAAGGCACCTCCGAGGTGCCTTGGGGAGGATGGACTCCTCCCCATCCTTAGCCGCACCCCTTCCTTGGAGGAGGGGGCAAGGCTGCGCCCTCCCCCTCTCCCTTGGCCCTATATATAGTGGGAAAAGGAGGAGCAATCATACCTAAGGCCTTTGGTTGCCTCCCTCTCCCTCCCGTGACACATCTCCTCTCCCGTAGGTGCTCGGCGAAGCCCTGCAGGATAGCCACGCTCCTCCATCACCACCACGCCATTGTGCTGCTGCTGGATGGAGTCTTCCTCAACCTCTCCCTCTCTCCTTGCTGGATCAAGGCGTGGGAGACATCGTCGAGCTGTACGTGTGTTGAACGCGGAGGTGCCGTCCGTTCGGCACTAGGATCATCGGTGATCTGAATCACGACGAGTACGACTCCATCAACCCCGTTCACTTGAACGCTTCCGCTTAGCGATCTACAAGGGTATGTAGATGCACTCTCCTTCTACTCGTTGCTGGTCTCTCCATAGATAGATCTTGGTGATACGCGTAGGAAAATTTTTGAATTTCTGCTACGTTCCCCCACACTTACTTCATGTTGATAGTAATTGCTAGCGCCTTTAGGATATTAGTAACCTTTGCGATAGTCCTTGAAGTCCGTGGTATCTTCTTCTTCTAGATACCATGAACTACTTATGGCAGAAGTTCCTCGTTGAACTGAAATATCACAACAGGATTATTCTTGAGGAGTTCTCCATTCATAAATCGTGACTCTGCCAGTTCTACCTTTCTGCATGGGTTATCCGGAAGAAATATGTTGAACTTGGGTCGACATACTAATCTATGCATCCACAACTCAGAAAATTATATGTTCCTTTGAGTTGTTCTCTTTAGTTGCATTCTGACCCTCTTCTATCAATTGATAGTCAGGAGTAATTGTGCATTCGTGTTATCAATGCTTATTACTCTTGTGGTCCATCAAGCCATTATGTCCTGAATGACTTGGAGAAACAAACTCCAGTACCTCATCCATATTTAGGATTGGGTCAAAGTAGTTGTGTTCCGCAGATCAAGTTACAATCCAGCTTCTGGTCTGCTCTACCTTGGAGTATTACATATTTTATATCGGGATTGTTATAGGAATTGCACACCATACTGTGAACTATTGGTACAGTGATACTTCTCGCCATCATTACTCATTCCTCGGTTCTGTGTGGTTATAACCGGAATGTCGACAAGTGAATCGTGATGTGTGAAATCAATACTCCTAGCAACCTTGTTGCTTGGTAGTTAAATGGACAATAACCTCATTCTTAACGTGTTTGTTCTTGAATCATCATTCTAAGATTTATCGTGCTACCTTGTCCATCTTCCTGGTGCACATTTCGATTGATGAGTTAGGATTTTGTCAAGTCCTCGCTCATTTGATCATATCGTCTTGCCCTGAAAAGCAAGATTGTTCTCGATCTTAGTAACATATCGGTGGTTCGTGATTTTCCAAATATCTTCTCGAAAGTATCACCAGGTTGTCACCTGACTGTTATGTTAAGCTCGTGATCAAGTTGGTTTATCCTGTAAACCACCCTTTCTCCAAGAATCCGTGTTGGATACCCCTGAGCTAGTTGGTTAAGCTATGCATCAACTTGGAGAGTTGGAAGATAGAAGCTTGTCCGATATAGTTCATTATAAGGGATGCCTTGTATGTGTGTTGAAGAAAGTTGATATTTTCATCGACTGAACCTCGTGATCAATTAATGGACCTATCATTTTATCCAACCTTTGATTGGAGTATGGGCTATCATCCAATCAGACCAGAACCAACGATATTCGTAATGTTGTCTTACTCGTGGTTGATCCCTCGAGTATACACCATTATATCTTTGGTCTGACCAATGCTATCACCGTGTTCACTTAACTATGGAATTCCTTTTTAAAGGAAACCTAGATGAATTGTTGTTGAGCCCATTGACAACATCCTTATCTCCTCCATGATTTTGTTGAACATTAAGCTAGTGTTGGAAACTTTTGAAAGCATTTCTTCATACTAGCTCATGAAGTATATGTTCGGATGTAAGAAGTGACTTCCTCCAGTTCATGTGCATTGGATGCAAGTTGCCGCCGTGAATTTGAGAAAGATTGTTTTGTTTCCTTTGGAATCATCCCAAATCAGTCATGCACACGTGCGAAGTATTCTGTAGTCTGGAGACTTGCAACCTTCATTCTATATGTGTCCCTAGCACACTAAGCCACTGATTGACTTGTTCAAGGAAAAGAAGTCTATGCTTGGGATCTAATCCATGGACTTGCGTAAAGACTTCGATATCCTCGATTATGGTTCCCCACCTGAACTCGGTAGTGTTTGATTATAAGACTACTACGTGGCCATGCTTGTCTGGGACAACGTGTTCACAGGTTAGTAGCAGAACCAGCTCATGTTTGGAGCTTGCTATCGTAGTTCATTCCCGAGAATCTCGTAACGTCATCTCATCGATTTGTGTTGCAAACTTTCGTTTTTCTTCCTAGACTCGATGAGTCTGGAATATCCTGACACCAACCAGATCTGAATCTCAGGCAGATATGATGGTTTGGAACATTTCCCAAAAACTATAATATCGGTCCCTCGGAAACCGGTAAAGTGGATGTCATGGCCAACACACCCAGCCGGAAGACCTGTTATTGTAGTATCTTGTTTGAGGAAGTTCGCCACCTCCCCATAAGGATTTCGTAGGATTTACCTCCGTAACTGTTCCTTATGGATTCTATTGCTCCCGAAGTCCGACCTTTTACTTGATGTCTAGTTACCAAACCATTTCAATGATTGAATTACACTAGCACATCAAGGAGAACATTAGAAGCGGAGTGCTAAATGTCTCTCGGTCGATCATCCAGATTTTGTTTCCTTGGCCTCGCTAGGATGAAATCTGAGTTGATGTTATCTTCCTATGCATCTGCATCGTCCATCGTTGTTCATCATGGTGGTATGTTGTGTTGCCAGGATCCTTGACACGGATGTTGGTAAAACCTTGATGAATATGGAAATGCTCAAGTTCTTGAGAGCACGCGCAAGTGCTAGGTTTGATCGTCGGCATTAACTGTATAGCGCTCTCAGTTTCCTCGGTTATGCTATAACCATTCCAATAGTGGAATAACTCTCTATTGTTGGGTTCTTCCCCAGTTACCAGAATCATTCCCATCATTTGCATATTGTTCCCAGCTTGCACCGCCAATGTGCCATTCTACCATGGGTCTCTTCCATTTCCGGTGATAAGCAAATTCATCCATTACATTGTCTTCAACAAGGTAATCCACATCATCCAAGTCCGAGTATGCCATTCCACCGACCCCCTCCAAACGATCGCTCGAGAATTGTCCTAGGCTGGTTTAAAGAGTTTCAATGATCTTTGAATCAAAGGTAATTCTTTTTGCCACTTAAGGGGATATTTCTACGAGTCACCTTCCCGAAGGTGTCTCGTTGTGGCTCCATGGCAACTCAACTCCTCGCTACGTGACAATCGTTTACCACATTCTTGAGTCTGGAATTGTTGTCTACCTAGTGAACCTTCGTCATCCGTTTCTTTCCACCCCTCTTGATGTGTATCTCGTGTCTCAACCCGAGAGATGTTCCTATGTCTCATTCCGTGAGTTGTTCGATCTTCGAGAAGATCGACCCTTCTAGAGTCTCTTTCTTCTCTCCATGTCATGTTGGCAGGATTTCTCAGAGCAAGACTTCGAGACAATGATGGTGATCGAATCAACGTTCATTCGAAGTGCAACCTGGATCGTGAAGATTATACTAGTTTGTGTTTCCCCTTCATCTTACCCTACGCCTGAATCTCGAGACGAGATTCTTGTTTAGTGGGGGTGAGTTGTCACATCCCTAGCTTCTGGTAATGCTCTAGGCTAGCTTCATGTGTGCATCATGTTTAAATTCTGAAATTTGAACTGAGGAATTTTGGAAGCCTCAAAAACTTAAATAAAAGAGGGGCAAAAACCCTAGAAATCTCATTCATTGCTCCAAAATGCTCTCCTTAAATGTTTGATAATTTTTGGTAAGGGTTCTGGTCCCAACCAAAATATTGAACATTTTTAAGGAATTATTTTTGGGACTTTGGATTTAATTCATTAGCTATTTGAATTTGAATTATATTCATATAATTAGAATATAATTTCAAATACCCTTGAAATATTTTATAAGCTTTTGGAAAAGTCCATCTAGCAATATAAAATATTCAGAGGAGTTTTTGGCATTGTTTGAATTATTTTAAATTCAAAACAGTGGCAAAATAAATTAAATAAAACAAACAGAAAAAAATAAAATAGAGCAGAAGACTTACCTGGACTTACCTATGGAGGCCCACCCACCTGGTGGCCCAGCAGAAGCCGGCCCAGCCCACCACTGCAGCCCTCCGTCGTCTTCCTCCCCTCGCCCCGAAGCAGCTGCGTGCTCGCACGCGCACGGCCGCGCGGCCACCTCCTGCTTGCCGACGAGCCCCTGGCCGCGTGGACGACTCCCGCAGGCCGTCCCGATCCCGCTGACCGTTTCGCTCACTCTCCCCCCCCCGACCCTCCCTCCTCTGCTCCCTCTCTCCCGCCTGGACCGAACGGAGCCGCCGTCACCGACGAGCTCCCTCGCGGCCACAGCCACCCCCTCGCTCCCTCTCCACACCCCTGAGCTCCGTCCCGACCCCCTGAAGCTCCACCACGACGCATGCGACGCCGGGTGCCCTGTAGCCACGCCATCACCGCCATCTTCATCGCCACGGCCGGCAATCGCCGCCGTTCGATTCGCCGCCGACAGCACGTCCCCGAGCCCACTTAGCGTCTCGTCCGACTCCCCGTGAGCTCCTCTTCTCTTCCCCTCACTCCCCGCACCTGATTTCGTCCCCTAGCTCCTTCTTCCACCACGGCCGAAGCTCGCCGCCGCCGTGCCTCGTTGCCGTCATGGCCAGAGCCACTGGAGCTCCCACCCGAGTACACCAGTGTGCTCAGCGCGCCTCCACGAACCTGCAGCTACCAGTAGCTCCGCCTCCCGTGCCCTCTAGCACCATACTCGGCTGCTCCCGAACGCCGGCCGCCGCCACGAGCTCGACCCCGGCGAGCTCGAACCACCCCAACCCCTCCCATTTGGCTCTCTGGATGCGCAAGAGCGAGGGCTATGCCCTGGTGCCCTCAGCGCGCCAATCCGACGCCCTAGCGCAAGTCCGGCGTGCCCCCGCCGTGTTCTGTGGTCGCCGTCGGCTGGTCTCCGATGTGCTGACGTGGCGCCGTCGTTAGGGGCTAATGACCCTGCTAATTAGCCCCTGTGACACTGACAGCTGGGCCCCACGCCCTTAATCAACCACGGCTTAAACTTCTGTTAGTTTAGGTTAATCATAGTGGCCCCACGCGTCAGGTTGACTTTGCTGACGTGGTCATTGGCCGGACCCACCTGTCATTGACCCTGGGCAGCACTGTGTCACTGACCAGTGGACCCCACTGGTCAGGTTTGACCCGGACCAGCCACGTTGACCTGCTGACGTCACTAATACGTCATGCTGACGCAGTAATTGTTTCTGGAATTAAAATAAATCAAAAATGATTTATAAATTCCAGAAAATAGCTAAAACTTCTAAAAATCATAGAAAATTAATCGTAACTCCAAGTTAAATAATTTATATATGAAAAATTATCAAAAAAATTCAAGGAATCCATCTGTACCATTTTCATGCATGTTAGAACAACTTATCCCTACTGCTTAGGGCAAATGAAGTGAATGACATTTAAATAACCACATATGGAGTTTGAATTCGAATCTTGGATTCAAACCAACTTCATTTAATCTGGTTTTAGGTGCATTAGCCCAAAACACATTCATATTGCCATGTCATAACATGCATCATATTGTGCATTGCATTGATTGTGTTTTTTCTGTATTGCCGGTAATTGTCCCCTCTCGATAGACGTGTACCGACGATGTGATCGTTGACACTGATGAAGACTCAATGTTATCTTCAGAAGTGCCAGGCAAGCAAAACCCCCTTGTTCATTCCGATAAAATCCCACTCTCTCGCTCCTGCTCTCTTTTACTGCATTAGGACAACATCGATTCATCTGTTACCTGCTGCGGTAGCTGAACCCCTTTATCCTCTGCATGACCTGTCATTCCACAGTAATTAGATGAAACCCACTAGCATGAGTAGGAGTTGTTTGAGCCCTGATGTGCCTACTCATTCATGCTTGTTTGTCATGCCTGCTACTGCTTAGAGTTGAGTCAGGTCTGATTCATCGGGGATGAATCAGAGGCGTGTGAACATGTCCTACCGTTGAGAGCTAAGTGTGTGTGAACACGATTTGGTAAAGGTAGCGGTGAGAGGCCATGTAGGAGTACATGGTGGGTTGTCTCATTGCAGCCGTCCTCAGGAACTGAGTTCTGTGTTTGTGATCCATGACCAGTTACTACCACACATTGGGTTCCGGTAACTCGACCCCTCTCGACTTATTAATCAACATGATCTCTGTCCAGGAGTTGCAACTAGTTTCTGGTGTTTGTAGGTAGTGTTAGTAGTCTACCAAGTGGCACCCGGTACAGGTGGGCTTCGGACAGACTAGGCACAGTGGCACGGTGTACCAAGTGGCACCCGGATGGTGGGCTTGGGAACCCTGCTCACATCGTTTGGGGCCGTGAGCGACATCCCGGCCGGATCTCCTTGCGGATGGAACCCGAATAGGCGATAAACCTGGACGAGAGACTTGTTCAGTTAGTCAGGTCGTGGCCGACTCCCTCGCCCGACTTCCGCTTGAAGGTTGCCGAGGTACATGACGTGTACAGGGCGATAAGTGGCGAAAGCGTGTGTGAAGAAGTACACCCCTGCAGGGTTAACATCATCTATTCGAATAGCCGGATTCCTCGGATATGGAAACTTGGACCCCTTGCATAGTTCATAGACAAGTGAAAGTGGATACTCTAAAATACGCAAGATAAGCGTGAGTGCTATGGATGGCATTCTCGTAGGGAGACGGGAGCGGATCCATAGTGGTGTATTGATATGGTGAATATGTGGACTCGTGTGCGCCACCTCAAAAGAGTTACTTGCAGTCGTAGTTCAGGATAGCCACCGAGTCAAAGCTGGCTTGCTGCAGTCAAACTCCACCACCCCCTTGTTGATAATGATGTATATGTAGATAGTTCTGATGTAAGTCTTGCTGGGTACATTTGTACTCACGTTTGCCTATTTTATGTTTTGCAGAGAGACTTCAGTCTCAATAGTAGTTCCGCGTGGACTTCGACGTTTAGCTTGTTACCTCAGCTACGATCTTGTGCCCTCGGCAGGATCTGGTAGATAGTCAGGCTTCTCAGCCTTTTTCATTTATAGTTGTCTGTACTCAGACATGATAGCTTCCGCTTGTGCTTTGATTTGTATGCTCTGATTGTTGGGTCATGAGACCCATGTTTGTAATATCTCGCTCCTCGGAGCCTATTGAATAAATACTTGAGTCGTAGAGTCATGTTGTGATGCCATGTTGTGTTTGCACATATCGAGCATATTGTGTGTATGTTATTGAAATGCTTGGTATGTGTGGGATCTGACTATCTAGTTGTTTATCTTTAGTAGCCTCTCTTACCGGGAAATGTCTCCTAGTGTTTCCACCGAGCCATGGTAGCTTGCTACTGCTCCGGAACACTTGGGCTGGCCGGCATGTGTCCTTCTTCGTTCCTGTGTCTGTCCCTTCGGGGAAATGTCACGCGATGGATACCGGAGTCCTGTTAGCCCGCTACAGCCCGGTTCACCGGAGTCCTGCTAGCCCAGTGCTACATCCTGGATTCATTCGCTGATGACCGACACGTTCGATGCTGGGTCATGGATGCCTGTCCCTGTAAGTTGGTGCCACTTTGGGTTTACGACTAGCCATGTCAGCCCGGGCTCCCTATCATATGGATGCTAGCGACACTGTCATATACGTGTGCCAAAAGGCGCAAACGGTCCCGGGCAAAGGTAAGGCGACACCCGTGGGAATACCGTGCGTGAGGCCGCAAAGTGATATGAGGTGTTACATGCTAGATCGATGTGACATTGAGTCGGGGTCCTGACACTTTGGAGGAGGAGCGTGATGTCGCTAAAGCCTGTTCCGCATTCTATCAGCAACAGGCTCGAAGGTATCAAATCAGAGAAGTATGGGCCAAAACTTATAACATTGGCGAACTCGTTCTACGCCTACCTAAGAAGAAGAAGGACAAGCTCAAACCCAAGTGGGAGGGTCCCTTCATCATTGATAAAGTTCTCACCGGAGGAGCGTACCGTCTGCGCAGTGCATCTGATAACAGACTCGAGCCGAACCCATGGAACGCGGCCAGACTCTAGAGATTCTACGCCTAGCGCCGAACCCAGTGTTCGTCTCCTTAACTCCGCCTCTTCAATTATGTTCTCTTTCCTCCTTTCTTGCCCCTTTTTCCTTTTTTTATACAACCTTAAAACTATTCGGATGCCCAGAGCACTCCAGCCGCATTATGTGTGCACTCTATACCTGGGGGCTTCCTATTCGGAAGCTAAATATAACTACTTTAATGGCTTCTTGCCATCCACATATGCATTTTTCTTTCCATATGTGCCTTTTCTTCACCACTATATGCATCGATATGACTTAAGTTTTGGCGATGCTGGGTTGCCTGGCTCTTGTATTTTGCCCTACGTTCCCGTTAATTCGGCTAGGGCATAAGGGCAGCACCTCTATGATTGTTACTGCCAGTTGAGCCGGATGTGTACCTCAGACTGGGTGAAGCCGAAAGCTAGCGTTCTTAAGGGAATATTCGGTGGGTGAACAAAAATGTTCTCGTTCCTAACAACGAAAATACCCAGATGTTTTTTTCTGCGCTTCTGTTCGCAGTTCGAACATGCACATCGATGCATGCGTACCCAGAGAAAGGAACTCCTAACGGAACTATTCTCTCTGGAAGATGTTTCCTACTATCCATGTAATATAACATAACTAGTTGGGTACTTGTCTGTTCAAGCACTTATGATCCCTACGCCTGGTTTCCACGCATACCCTGGTTTTTCATAACTGTGTGGGTATTTGGATACACCCCGGACTGTCGGATCCAGGGGCTGAAGCGAAAAGGTCCGCCATGACAAATGATTTTCAATCCGGCTAGGGAGTACATGAGCCCATTCAAATTACATAATCATATAGACTGGCTGTACTCTTCCTCTATACCATCCAATAGGTTGTCTAGCTTACAATCCTGCTGGGAATACTTTGCAGCTAATGCTACTTGATCATATACCAAACTAACGGGTATCTCTTGTCCATCTGGCCCAGTCGATCGGACTTCGGCCATATGGTTCGGGTCAGCCTTGGCGTATCACGTCTTCACCATGGCCCAAGCTTCTCTCGCACCTTGCCGGCAAGCTGATATCTTCCATAATCGGAAGCGCTGCCGTGCTCCTTTGAGCATCTCTACAAGTTCGCTCATGCCTCCTGGCAGGGAAGCGGACAGCCACAAAGCCTGGGCAATACCTTACATCACCTGCCGAGCTCGTTCTTGCAGTTGTGAAAGCTCTTGCAGCATACCTCCTGCAGACCCGGGCATCTCCCATTCAGGGCATACCGTCAACATACCTGCAGACATAACTCTGTCAATACGCCTCCTCGCCGAACTATACTACAGTTTGTTCGAGCACTTACTACAAATGCCGCATCGAAGCCTCCGGTTCTCCTTCACGGATTCCGCGAGCTGAGCTAGCACATCTTTCAATTCGACGCTCAGTTGGAGATTAGCATCTTGCAGCTTATTCTTCTCCTGGATAGACCGCGTCAGCACGCGTTCGCGCGCCTTCATCTGACTTTGCAGATGCAGCTCATTATCTTCCACAGACTCTGGATTTCCTCTGGGATTGTCTGCCGAATCTTTCGTTAGATTTATAAACCATGCCGAACATACAAACTGGTAGAAGGAAATTCTTACCAGAAGAAGTTTTTTTGGATTCCTCTTGTTCGGCTACATTGGCCTTCATTTGGGCCTTACACTCCTCCAGCTCTTGAGACAACTGGGCATTCTTCTCTACAAGAACCTATGCATTTAATGATCCTTAAATCAGTTGTGCCAACTATTTCAAGTCTCAGGGGCTACTACTACACATACTTATTAAATTTCCTTACCCGTATATCCTTCACATACTGATCCGTTGCTCTGGCAAGTCCATCTTGAGCAGCGCGGATATAGGCGTGTCCAGAATTGAAGGCATTGAACGCCTCTTCGGAAGAAATACCACCGTGGAGTACAGCCCGTCAGCACCGGTGATTCATGGCGCTCTCCACTTCTGAATTTGTGGTGGAAAGCATATCCGTATCCTCCGCGAGAGGACAGTTTGGCACTGTCCCCACGTCAGCCTCCGCCCGTGAATCCGGTCCGGGAATCCGGCTGCTGGAGGCATGGCCGGTAGGGTCCCCAGGCACGGTCTGGCGTTTCCTGTCAGGACATAATTAAAATTGTCACGCCTCGACAAAAAGACCAAATAAACCACGAGGCAAGTTTAATGAATACCTTTGCGTCTACGTATCGCTCCTAACCGCCTACCTTGTCTAGGCGCCTCTTGCTGAGAGGCCCCCGCGGGTTCCGCATGACGTCCCGACCACCGTTTCTATAAAAGTGCGGCATGTGATCATAAGGTACAGCAAAACAAAGGAATCCTTTCAGAAGGTTGGAACCCCGACATTACTTACATGCGACACGGGAAGCAGTCCGGGATAATCCGCGATGATGGTCACTAAAGAGCCGCCATTGCTTGCCTGATAGAAGGTGCCGTCGACAAATTCCATGGATATGTCCGGATCTTCTTCAAGTCTGAGGTCGAGAGCCCGGCCGGGATCCTCTGGCTGCAGAGGGGGGGTTGTTGAACTCTTTCATGGCCTTCCTTAGTTCCTGTTTTGAAATGGCAAGGTAAATAATTGTGACAAAGAAGGTAAGAACGAATAGAGTTGAGTAAAAGATGACAACTTACCCAGCTTCGGGGGTTGTACATGGAAAATCCATCCCGCGGTTTAATGCGGAGGAACTCCTCTTCTTCTCCTTTGTACAATTCGGACAATATCCTCGCCAAAGATGTGGCGGAGTCCGGACCTTCGCGACCGCAGCGGGAGGCATCGTCTTCTCCATTGAAGTGCCACATGGGTTTTCCTCTATATAAAAGTGGTTGCACTCCCCTTATTATGCATATTGACATAACTTTGATTATTGTCAATCCTGATTTGGCCAGCGTTTGTATCCGGCTCATCAGATAGAAGACTTCCCTGTTTTCTTCCTCCTGGGGGCTCCAAGAGCGCCAGCTTTGGCGTTTCTTCAGCGAAGTATTGGTGAACTCAGAAAGGCCCGTCCGGACTGGGTCCGGAAGGGGAACGTCATCAACATAAAACCACTCCGAGGGGCAGTCTCCGGACGCCTTCTTTGGAGTGCCGGACAGGTATCCGGTCTGGGAGATGCGCCATATTTCGGCTCCACCCACTTGATATATAGATCCCTCCTGGTTGCGGGGGACGAGGCAAAATAACCTCTTCCATAGCTCGAAATGAGCTTCACAGCCCAGGAACAGCTCGCAGAGAGCAACGTAGCCCACGATGTGCAGTATGGAGGCGGGGCTAAGATTATGCAACTGGAGACCGTAGAACTCCAGGAGCCTGCGGAGGAATGGGTGGACTGGAAACCCGACGCCTCTTAGCAGATATGGGACGAGGCATACTCGCTCCCCCCGAGATGGGTTAGGGAATCTCTCCGCTTGCTCCCGGCCATTATAGGTGGCTAGTCCGGATCGGACGGGGACCATGTATGCGGGCGGAAGGAACCCTTTGGTCTGCAGCTCTATTAGGCGGCTGTGAGGGATGGAACACTTTTCCCAATCCCCTGGCTTTGAGCTAGGGGAGCGGCGAGCAGGGCTGCGGCGACCGGTCATGATGAGATGGCCTATTTTGGACGCGCTCTGTGGAATGCTTGCTTTGGGGGAAGATGGTGTGATTTGGATCTAAAGATCCCCGTCTCCTCAAATAGACGGCTCGCCTACGGGATTAGGGTGGCAAATGCAAAAATGCCCCGGCCCCTCGTCTTTGATCGACACGTGGAGGTGGCCATTATTGAAGCACAGGAGCTGAGGAGTACAACCTTACTGGGAGGCCGAACACTATTTGCTACGACAGGTGCACCGGATTTGGAGAAGAACCCGCCTTGCAATGTCGAAGATAATCTGCGCGCCGGACTCATCGTCATTGAAGCCTTGTTCGGGGGCTACTGACGGAGTCCTGGATAAGGGGGTATTCGGAGAGCCGGACTATATACTTTGGTCAGACTGTTGGACTATGAAGATACAAGATAAAAGACTTCGTCCCGTGTCCGGATGGGACTCTCCTTGGAGTGGAAGGCAAGCTTGGCGATTCGGATGTAGATCTCCTCCTCTGTAGACCTACTCTGTGTAACCCTAGCCCCCTCCGGTGTCTATATAAACCGGAGGGTTTAGTCCATAGGACACAACAACAATCATACCATAGGCTAGCTTCTAGGGTTTACCCTCTCTGATCTCGTGATAGATCAACTCTTGTAATACTCATATCATCAAGATCAATCAAGCAGGAAGTAGGGTATTACCTCCATCGAGAGGGCCCGAACTTGGGTAAACATCGTGTCCCCTACCATTAGCCTCCTATTACCATTACCCTTAGACGCACAGTTCGGGACCCCCTACCTGAGATCCGCCGGTTTTGACACCGACACCCCTATCGAAACCTATAGAAATCCAGCAGATAGGCTTTGCATGGCAGGGATAGGCAGTAGTATTTTCCCTCTCGCAGATTTTGGTTTCGGGCGGTTACTGTGACTTTCCCCGGTTCGTTCAAATTTTGCAGAGTGCACGTTTACCATGCCAACTCAATTCGAATCCCATTTGTATTCTATTTTTTTCGGGCGGGATCCATTTTCAATTGGAATTAAATTCTATATACATCATTTTTATATATACTTTCAAAAGCACAACACCATTTATACATAAATATGGTTTACAAATGGCATGATCTCAGATTCATAAGGTTGTATCCATCAATTTGGATTTTTAAATATTTGAAACCACTTTATGTTGAAATCCAATGTATGCATTCCTCGCTAACTGTCTCCAATTAATGTGTGGTTCATGGGGTTTTTTTTTACTTCTCAAACATGTATAATGTGTTTCACACACGCAACATATAGTGTAATTATGTTTAGACATTAATTGCATATAAACCATGCATTGTTTGTAATTAAAGAACCTATAGATCACCAATATTGATCAACTATATAACATTACACGTATGCCCAAATTCAAATGAATATGCCTGTTTGATACACCAATTTGCGTTACAATATTATCGATGTCATGATCTCTAGTTTAAATATTTGAATCCCCTTTAATCCAGATATTCGTCTCATATAGCTATCACTCATGCTTATATAGGACTATCTCTCCGGACCTATACGCGTTCATCGTCTCTCAGATATCTCTCGTGCTACCTGTATGTCGACAACGATCTTTTATCTTCGTAACACACTGACGGTACTCTCTCCCTCGACCTTCATCACTCTATCTCTCTCTAAGTATATCTCGCTCCCTGGTATGTGCCTCTAACTATGATTCTCCATGTGGAATCTCTTTCTCTCACACAAACACAAAACTTTGTCTCCCGGGGTCTCATTTCTCTCTACTATTCGCACACCCCTCATACAGAGATGTCTTTCGCTCCTTAGATATGAGAACCTACGACTCTTCCTCTTAAATATCTCTTTCTCACACACAAACACAAACTCTATCTCCCAGGGTATCATATTTCTCCACTGTTTCTTGTATGTCGCTCACACACTCTCTCTCCCTAGAGATATCTTGTGTTCCCTCATATGTCTCTCTAGCTATCACTCTCGTTGTGAAATCTCATTCTCTATCGCAGACACAAAACTCTGTCTCTTGGGGCCTCATATCTCTCTGATATCTGTTTGTATGTGACTCACATGCACTCTCTCTATCTCTCTCACACCCACACACATAACTCAGCCTTCTGATCCACTCGACTCCTATCTCTAACGCACACTAGCTAGCATCTTTATCTTTCTATTTATCTGTTTCTCCATCAACCTTCTTTCTCGCCCTCACTCTTGCTTCCTATCACGCACACTACATATGTTTCTCTCTACATGCACTCAAGTGCCCTCTTTTTATCTTTCTCTCACACACACATAACTTCACGCTCTGAACTACCTGGCGGTCATCTCCAACACTCAAACTAGCGGATGTCCCTCTAGCTAGCATCTCCATCCCTGTATCTATCTGTAGTTTCTCCATCAACATTTCTTTCTCGCATGGAGTCTTGCTTCCTATCACCCACACTATATATGTCTCTCCATACATGTGCATTTATAGGTTTATCTCTTTTGCACAATCGTTGTGCCTCACTCCCTCTGCTCGCCATAGATGCATGCTCTAGCCCACGCCACTATCTCTTAAAGACAAAAACACATGCTCAATTGTCGGGCCTTCTTCCCTGTATTCTCACATGCATGCATATTGTCATACGGATCCCTCTCTCCCATGTCGTTGATCTTATGACTTATGTCTTCTTTCTTTTATCTCGATCATGCGCGTGCGCATGCAAACACACATCCCACGTATACATGTATACCTCTCACACATGCACGCTCAAGGTCTCTATGTCTCCATACGTAGTTAATTACCCTCAACCCTAACGCCACATCGAATTGTTCTCCTCTTGTGTGCACATAACTTCCGCCTGGATGGGTAAAACACACACTCACACTCAACAATCTCCTTCTAGCTACCCCCCATCTCACTCTTCCCCTATATCCCCGAAACCAATAAGACCATCCCTTTGTTTAATTCCCGCCTACATGCACCATCGATATATAGTAGTCTTCCTCGGTGTCTCTCGAACAAACACGTTCTCTCGATGTCGACTCCTCTCACGCGCACACACCTTCTCTTCCCTCTCTACGGGCATTTTCTCTCTCGCACCCCATCGTTGGTGACCTCTACCATACAATCACCTCTCTATGATAAAGCCATGCACACTTACATTACATCCGCCACCAAGGACCCCGTGACACACACACACACAAACATACACACAGGCACGCACGCACGCACCCCCCCACACACACACTAAGACTCCATCTCTCTCTCTCTCTCACACACACACACACACACAAACACACACACACACACGCGCGCGCGCACACACACCCACCCACCCACCCCCCACACACAAACACACACACACACACTCTCTCTCTCTCTCTAAGACTCCATCTCTCTCTCTCACACACACACTAAGACTCCATCTCTCTCTCTCTCACACACCCACACACACACACTAAGACTCCATCTCACACACACATGCTCTAGGCGGAGCATTTGTTCCTACCACCCTTCATCCAACCTTACCCGTATGATAAACAATCACCTTAATTTACTTGTATAACATGGACAAATTCCACTTTACTTTAGTAGTCAGCAAACTTATCATCTGTACCCTTATAAAAAAACGAGTCAGCGATGATGGTGTGCTTGCCATCTATTAATATAGACCGTCTGATCTATATCTGACGGATAGAAAGCAAACAATGATAATTTTACAAAAGATACCCGCACCTCTCTCCACATCCTTATCTCCCACAACCTCATTGCTCAGCAATTAAAAAAGGAAGTCTCTGGAACAATCTAGCATGGTGGCCGCTGCCGCCTGCCGACGCCGTCCATCCCCATGCCTCCGCCCATTCCGACCACCAGTCACCACCACGCTCCACTCCTCCTCACATTATCTCTCATCTTTCATTTTTTTTCAATGACATTCTCGAGATACCAATTTTCCGATAAAATTCTTGAGATATCATTAGTTTTTACACATGAGATTACTCCCGCATGGGTCAATCACAATAGGTGTTTTGTAAAAAAACTGCATATTGATGTTCCGTGCAATGCACGAGCATCTTGATTGTAATTATATAACAAAAATCACGAGCAGGAAGTGACATTTTTTTACACAACCACGTTAACATGTCCACGTAAATCACTAGCTAAAGTAAATACCATTATACTTATATCCCGATGCAAAAGGTTGAGTACATGTCTGAAGAGTAGAGTCATGAGCATCTTGCTTGTAATTTTATAACGCAAATCACGAGCAGGAAGTGACATTTTTTTACACAACCACGTTAACATGGCCACGTAAATCACTAGCTAAAGTAAATACCATTATACTTATATCACTAGCTGAAGAGTAGAGTCGCACACACGCACTCTATCTCTAAGAATCTCTCTCTCTCTCTCTGTCACACACACACACCAGTTACGTGACGCCCACTTAAGCAGACACGTATGTTATAGTTTGTGCACCCGCGGGTACACGTGATGCTGTGCATTTATTTAAGCCAGACGGCGAACCCAAACAGTAGTTGCATTCATTCCCCTCCCGCCGCCTCTTCTCTGGACACCTTCGCCCGGTAGCCATGGCTCGGCCGAAGGTAACAACATATGCCATACTCCCGCCGGAGCGGCGCTTTAATATGGAAATTTTAGTGGTCATGCATGCATCTTTTTGTGTTGACCAGTCGCTTCCCGTGGACATGCGCGGCGATGGAAGAGGAAGGAGAAGGGAAGCGGGCTGTGGAGTAACGTTTTTTACCACAGTTTCTTTGGAATCTGAGTGCAATAATTGAGTAGTTTAGCAAACTACCAGTACTACACCTGAAACGGTTCAAAACCTATACTCCCTTGCCAGAGTGCGCTTCCCGCGTGAAACGGTCAGCGTCACCCTGGAGCGTCAGTGCTGCATTAATGCCCGGCCAGAGCGGAGGCGACCTCTCACTGGCGCCGGCTTTGAAGTGGCGCGACGGCCGAAAGAGCGCTGCTTCCTGATGCATGCGACTGCTCCGCGTTGAGACTGGCCATATGCCCTGTTTGGATCCATGGGTTAGGCTAGTCATAGTGGGGAGTAACTTAGACTAGTAATATGCATATGTTACTAGTCTATGTTATTACTACCTCCATAGTGCATAGTATCATAGATTAGTATCATAGGTGGTCTCATTTATTGCCATGCATGACACATAATCTACCTATGTTACTATAACCATCCCTCTCTTCTTTAATTGTCTACCACATAAGCATGTTTGTGAGTCCCAAGTGCATGATAATACTTATGTTACCCCCACTATGGCCAGCCTAGAGTTTGAGCTAGTTGGGGCTCAAATAGCCCTAAAGTATCCAAGCATGAGGGTTTGAATTGGAGCAAGTTGCACCGAACCCACCAAAAAAAACTATCCCACCCAAGAGGTGCTAACTGGAGATAGTCCTCATTGGAACCACTGAAAAATCACGTTTCTCTCTCCATCAAGTGCATTTATTGTCAATCTAACCCTGTCACCCAAACACCTCTTTGGCTACAGTTAGTTCAGGGTTAGTCATGAGTTAGTCTAACCTCTAGCTAAGTTAGAGTATCAAACAGGAGCAGTATAGGACATGCAAGTTGCTCAAAGCATACAGTCAAATTCGTACGTGAAAGGATTTTTTCTTTTTGAAAACGGAACATCAAAGGAATTTTTTTAGAATGCTCTTGGCATGTCGCTAACATGTGATGAGTTAACCGACCTCAATAGATGGCAAAAACGCCAGCCCGCCGCACTTTGAGAGAGACGAGGAGGGAGAAACGATAAATGCTGCTGGATTACTAGAGATAGGTGTCGCACGGAAGCCAAGAAATATGGTGATAGCGTGGGTTAGCCATGTAATGTAACTACACAGGGTTGCCGTGTTTCGTACTCTTCTAGTCCACTATGGAGATGATTGGTTGATTTTATATCGTTGAACAATATTAAATATTATGAGTGCAGACACTCCACCATGAGGTTCCTTGCTCCTTCTCGGTCGAATCTATGTTCTTCCACTCTATTTTTTTATGTGAACTTTGTTCATCCTTTTGCCAACACGCGAGACATCTAGCATCAAGGTGCATGTGTTATCACTACAAAAGAAGACACATCCATGACATGTTGGGCCGAAAGAAAAAAAATTCTATCATACATATGACACTTCTATGATGATAATTGTGACAAAACCCGGTATCATCATAGATGTGGTGGGCTCCTACTTCTATGACAAAAAATCATGACAAAAAATGGGCTTTTCGTCCTGGGCGGGCCAGAGACGCAGCTGCATGACATTCTTTGGGCCGTCCATAACGGAAAAAACCGTGGTAGAATCGAGGGCGAGGAAAATTTCGAGGAGTTCCCGGTTACGGTGGGTGGTCGGGGGCCGAGCGATGCGCGTTTCTCTCGTACACGTACGCGCGTGTGTGCGAGGCGTTGGCTCTAACTGAACCCGAGCGAGGCGTTGGGCTCTAACTGAACCCAAGCAATTGCACTGCGGGCTACGCGTTACTGAACCCGAGCGATCGATCGATGGGTGTTAACTGAACCCGATCGAGCGATTCCTTCGCTACTGCTGCTAACTGAAGCCGATCGATGCTGCCTCTGGGATGAACAGTGAGCGCTGCGGGGGGGGGGTGGATGAACAATGAGCAGTGGCGTTGCCTCTGGATGAACAGGACCCCCTAGTGTGGAGGGCTGGATGAATAGTAGGCGATGGAGGGGTGCCCGTGGAGGGGTGGTTGAACAGTAGCCGGTGGAGTAGCGCGCGGTGGAGGCTGGATGAACAG
>NC_041387.1:546537710-546565764 GCF_002162155.2 Triticum dicoccoides | reverse complement strand
TTGGGCTCTAACTGAACCCAAGCAATTGCACTGCGGGCTACGCGTTACTGAACCCGAGCGATCGATCGATGGGTGTTAACTGAACCCGATCGAGCGATTCCTTCGCTACTGCTGCTAACTGAAGCCGATCGATGCTGCCTCTGGGATGAACAGTGAGCGCTGCGGGGGGGGGGGTGGATGAACAATGAGCAGTGGCGTTGCCTCTGGATGAACAGGACCCCCTAGTGTGGAGGGCTGGATGAATAGTAGGCGATGGAGGGGTGCCCGTGGAGGGGTGGTTGAACAGTAGCCGGTGGAGTAGCGCGCGGTGGAGGCTGGATGAACAGGAGCCCGTGGAGGCTGGAGGAGGTCGACGGTAGCCCATGGAGGCTGGAGGAGGTCGACGGTGGAGATGAACAGTATCCCGTGGAGTCCTGTTTTGCGGTACGCCACACCCCTCTCGATGAACAGGACCCCCGTTTCGACCGTAGCGCTCCAACACAAGTCCGTTTCGTCCGTTTTGCGGTACGCCACACCCCTCCCGATCAACAGGACCCCCGTTTCGACTGTAGGAGGTCCGCTTCGTCCCTTTTGCGGTACGCCACACCCCTCCCGATCAACAGGACCCCGTTTCGACCGTAGGAGGTCCGTTTCCTCCGTTTTGTGGTACGCCAGACCCCACTCGATGAACAGGATCCCGTTTCGAACGTGGCCGATCGAACACGAGGCCGTTTCCTTCGTTCTGCGGTACGCCAGGCCTCGTTTCCATCGCCTGTTTCGTCCAAGCCCTCCCGATGAACACGACGACGCATTCCGTTCTGACCCAGCCGGTTGGCTCCCATGCGTTCCGTTGCCTCCCGATGAACACGACGCGTTCCGTTGCCTCCCCATGAACACGACGCCTTCCGTTGCCTCCCCATGAACACGACGACGACGTTGTTTCTCTGTTCCAACCCAGCCATGTATATGAGCCCTGGCCGTACGTATGCACGAGTAGGCATTTGAGACCCTGCCCGTATGTACGTACGTGGTCGTATTTTCTTTCTTGCACCCTGGCCGTTGTACGTACGTGTACATGCTACGTGCGCGCCTCTACTACGACACGTGCGCGCCTCTATATCGACCAGTATATATGTACGTACACGTTCGCGACCAGAATGACAACGCTACGTACGCTTCGACCAGGTGGGTCCCGACTTTCAGGCACTTCCTTGCGTACGAAGATGTAGCTGGTGGGTCCCAGCAGTCAGGGGGGCGAATCGTTTTTTTCGGACGCACTTCCTTGCGTGTGAAGGTCTAGCTGGTGGGTCCCAGCAGTCAGGGGGAGAATCGTTTCCTTTTTTTGCCCGGACGCACTTCCTTGCATGTGAAGGTGTAGCTGGTGGGTCCCAGCAGTCAGGGGGGAAACATTTTTTTCATGAAATATGGAGGCCCGTTCGGTGGGTCCCCGCTGTCAGGTGGAGGAATAATTATTTTGCGCGTAATAAGGAGGCACTTCCTTGCGGCTGTCATGGACCCAGCTGTCAGCCTCGCCACGTACAGTACTCTTCCGATGGAAGTCAGTCGTTGACCACATTGACCACGCCGCGCCGAGAGCACCACGGCGGTGGACGACAGCGAGGCCTAGGAAGTGATGATGCAGAGTCAGGGAAGATGCAGCAGTGGATGCCCACGCGAAGAAGGGTACGAGGGTTCACTGGTTCGGCTGTGGTGTGAGGCTGCCGTCGCTGCAGAATAACAGGGGGTGTGGGTGAGTAGAGGGATGGCATGGCCAGCGGTGGGAGTAGTAGGGGGCGGTGTGGCCTCTGCGGCATCACAGCCGGCCATGGGAGGCAGGAGCATGCGACACGACCGGCGCTGCTTTGGGCGGCTGGAGCATGAAGACCAGAGGTTGAAGAAGCACTACAGCCGTTGGATGGACATCGTACGGTCACTCGAGCTAGAATCGTTCATATTGACTAAGTTGAAAAAGCCCTCCATCCCCGTAAACTTAGTAGGCTCACAAGTCAGCATCCCACCAAGGTGAGTCCCAGCTAGCAGGGGGAGTATTCATTTTTTTGTGTGTAATAAGGAGGCATTTCCGGTGGGTCCGAGCTAACAGCGGGGGGGGGGGAGCGTTTTTTTCACGAATTACAGAGGCCCTTCCAGTGGGTCCCAGCTATCAGGTGGAGGAATCATTATTTTGCACGTAATAAGGAGGCATTTTCCTGTGTGGGCCCCTACTGTCAGCCTCTTCCGATGGCTGTTGTTTGTTGACTATGTTGACCTCGCCGCGCCGAGAGCACAAACGCAGTGGACGAGGGCGAGGCCTGGGAAGAGAACCAACCAGAGTCGGCGAAGCCACCGCAGCGGATGCCCACGCTGAGGGGAGAACGAGCGCTAACTGGTCAGCTGCGGGGTGAGGCTGACGTTGCCAGCAAATAACAGGATGTGTGGGTGGTTAGAGGGATGGCCTGGCGGCAGCACAGCCATCCATGGGAGGAGGGAGTAGGCAGTCCCGCCGGCGCTAGTTTGGGCGGCTGGAGCAGGAAGATCAGAGATTGAAGAAGCACGGTGGCCGTTGGATGGACATCCAACAGTCACTGCTATGTGTTGACTAAGTTGACAAAGCCTTGCGCATGCGTCAAAAAAAATTAGGACATCGTCATCGTGAACCTAGTAGGCCGAGAAGTCAGCCTCCAAATCTGTGGAAAACAGCCTACAGCCCATTAGCCATTATTTTCAATAATTTACAGCCCATTTGCTAATTCTTAAGGATATTTGAAGCCCATATTCTTTTTATTAGCATTAAAGACCATATATTCTGGGCACTGCTAAAAAATTCAACGAAATTTTGCATATTTCGGTGGGGTCCGAACTCTTTTAATCATGAAATTTCGAGTCAGGTTAAAAATAATTTTCAAAAAATTGTATCAAAATAAAATTCAAAAAATGATATTTTAATGCAATTGCCGGTTGGCTTTGGTTTAAAAATTTACAGCCCATTTCTTACAACTTATAGCCCGTTTTCTAGGGAAACCCATTTCTTACTACTTACATCCCTCCTCGTCTTGAAAGATTTGTAGCCTAGCAGGGCTTAGAAAAGCAAGTAGGCCTCGGTTTTGGTATTCTCCAAAAAAAATGAACTGGGCTAGCCAATTTCCGAAAGAAAAAATATATCAACTGGGCTCGTCATGTTCTTAATAAAAGCGTAAGCGTGGGCTAGACGGGCCACAGCCCCCGCAGAGCACGCAGTTGAGCTCCGTCTCTGAAACTAAAAAACAACTCTATCTGAAAAAAACTAAAAAACAACTGGGCGAGCTGCTGGGTCCCTGGTGTTATCCGCTTGTTGTGTAATTTTCTCGTTTATTGACTACATTGACAATGGTGTGGGACCTAGTTGTCAAACAATTAGGAGGAAGTGTTTTTTTGGCTTGTAATAACGAGGCACCTACTTGCGAAATGCAATGACCCTAGTGGGTCCCTACTATCAGCCTCTCCACGTACAATCATTGTCACATCCCTAGTTCTGGTATGCTCAAGGCTAGCTAGTCATGTGTGCATCATGTTTAAATTTCATTTAATTTTTAAATGAGGAATTGTGAAACCCTCAGCATCATCTCTGGAAATGACCTAGATAAAAATTGCTCCAAAAAGGTCCAAGAAAATGTTCATGTTGCTCTCTGAAAATATTGGACAGAGATAAAAATCACACCAATGTTTTTAGGAGCTCATAAGTATTTATTTTGGGCATTTGGAATTAATGCAGTAAATATTTGCTTTGGATATATATTGTTATATATATATAATATTGTCAAAAAATTATGCTAGTTAATGAGGAGCTCTGGAATAATACCACTAGCACCTGCAAAAATTGGCATAAGAAATAAAATGATTTAGTATTTTTTTAAATCAAAACATATGTCAGAAAAATAGAAAAGAAAAATAAAAGGGAGAAGAGACTTACCTGGGCTTAGCTCCTGTGCTGGCCCAGCACTGTGCGGCCTGGCCGGCCCAGCTGGCCAGCCCGGCCCACCTGTTCCCCCTTCCCTGTCGTCTTCCTCCCGCCAGAAGGACGGGCGCGTGCCCGACGCGCGCACCGCCGCGCCGCGCCACCTCCTCCCTCCCTGCCTGCCTATCCTCCCCCTCGTCACTCTGGATGACCCGGACGACGCCACGCGCCACCCCGCATCGCTCTCACTCTCCCTCGCTCTCCCTCCTCCCCTGGTTCTCTCTCTCCCAACCGCCGAACGCGACGTCGCCACCTGTCAGGACCCCGACTCAATGCCACATCGATCTAGCATGTAACACCTCATATCACTTTGTGGCCTCACGCATGGTATTCCCACGGGTGTCGCCTTACCTTTGCCCGGGACAGTTTGCGTCTTTTGGCACACGTATATGATAGTGTCGCTAGCATCCATATGATAAGGAGCCCGGGCTCACATGGCTAGTCGTAAACCCAAAGTGGCACAAACTTACAGGGACAGGCATCCATGACCCAACATCGAACGTGTCGGTCATCAGCGAGTGAATCTAGGCTATAGCACTGGGCTAGCAGGACTCCGGTGAACCGGGCTGTAGCGGGCTAACAGGACTCCGGTATTCATCGCGTGACATTTCCCCGAAGGGACAGACACAGGAACGAAGAAGGACACATGCCGGCCAGCCTAAGTGTTCCGGAGCAGTAGCAAGCTACCATGGCTCAGTGGAAACACTAGGAGACATTTCCCGGCAAGAGAGGCTACCAAGGATAAACAACTAGGTTGTCAGATCCCACACATACCAAGCATTTCAATAACATACACACAATATGCTCGGTATGTGCAAATACCACATGGCATCACAACATGACTCTACAACTCAAGTATTTATTCAATAGGCTCCGAGGAGCGAGATATTACAAACATGGGTCTCACGACCCAACAACCAGAGCATACAAGTCAAAGCACATGCGGAAGCTTAACATGTCTGAGTACAGACAACTATAAATGAAAAGGGCTGAGAAGCCTGACTATCTACCAGATCCTGCCGAGGGCACAAGATCGTAGCTGAGGTAACAAGCTAAACGTTGAAGTCCACGTGGAACTACTAGTGAGACTGAAGTCTCTCTGCAAAAACATAAATTAAGCAACGTGAGTACAAATGTACCCAGCAAGACTTACATCAGAACTAACTACATATGCATCATTATCAACAAAGGGGATGGTGGGGTTTGACTGCAGCAAGCCAGCTTTGACTCGGTGGCTAACCTGAACTACGACTGCAATGTAACTCTTTTGAGGTGGCGCACACGAGTCCACATATTCACCATATCAATACACCACTATGGATCCGCTCCCGTCTCCCTACGAGAACGCCATCCATAGCACTCACGCTTATCTTGCGTATTTTAGAGTATCCACTTTCACTTGTCTATGAACTATGCAAGGGGTCCAAGTTTCCATATCCGAGGAATCCGGCTATTCGAATAGATAATGATAACCCTGCAGGGGTGACTTCTTCACACACGCTCTCGCCACTTACCGCCCTGAACACGTCATGTACCTCGGCAACCTTCAAGCGGAAGCCGGGCGAGGGAGTCGGCCACGACCTGACTAACCGAACAAGTCTCTAGTCCAGGTTTATCGCCTATTCGGGTTCCATCCGCAAGGAGATCCGGCCGGGGTGTCACTCACGGCCCCAAATGATGTGAGCAGGGTTCCCAAGCCCACCTCGACGGGTGGATCTACCCTTGGTACACCGTGCCACTTTGCCTAGTCTGTCCCAAGCCCACCTGTACCGGGTGCCACTTGGTAGACTACTAACACTACCTACAAACACCAGAAACTAGTTGCAACTCCTGGACAGAGATCAGGTTGATTAATAAGTCGAGAGGGGTCGAGTTACCGGAACCCAATGTGTGGTAGTAACTGGTCATGGATCACAAACACAGAACTCAGTTCCTGAAGACGGCTGCAATGAGACAACCCACCATGTACTCCTACATGGCCTCTCACTGCTACCTTTACCAAATCATGTTCACACACTTAGCTCACACACAGTAGGACATGTTCACACGCCTCTGATTCATCCCCGATGAATCAGACCTGACTCAACTCTAAGCAGTAGCAGGCATGACAAACAAGCATGAATGAGTAGGCACATCAGGGCTCAAACAACTCCTACTCATGCTAGTGGGTTTCATATATTTACTGTGGCAATGACAGGTCATGCAAAGGATAAAGGGGTTCAGCTACCGCAGCAAGTAACAAATATGTCGTTGTTGTCCTAATGCAGTAAAAGAGAGCAGGAGCGAGAGAGTGGGATTTTATCGGAATGAACAAGGGGGTTTTGCTTGCCTGGCACTTCTGAAGATAATATAGTTCTTCATCGGTGTCATCGAACTCATCATCGGAACCACGTCTACTGAGAGGGGGCAATCACCGGCAACTGAGGAAAAACACAATCAATGCAATGCACAGTATGATGCATGAATGTGACATGGCAATATGATGTGATTTGAGCTAATGCAACTAGCAGCAAGTTAAATGGAGTTGGTTTGAACCCTAGGTTCAAGTTCAAACTCCACATGTGATTATTTAAATGCCATTTAATTGAATTGTCCTAAACAGCAGCTATAAATTGTTCTAACATGCATGAAAATTGTACAGATGGATTCCTTGAATTTTTCTGATAATTTTTCATATATAAATTATTTCATTCTGACTTACGGTTGATTTTCTATGATTTATTGAAGTTTTAGCTATTTCTGGAATTTCCTGATTATTTATAAAATAAACTTAATTCCAGAAAAGGAATATTGCGTCAACATGACGCCGGGGTGACGTCAGCAGGTCAAAGGCGTCGACCAGGTCAAACCTGACCAGTGGGGTCCACTGGTCAGTGACCCAGTCAACTAACCAAGTTAGTTAGCCCTAACTAACTCGGTTGGGCCCACTGGTCAGCGACTAACCTAAATATGATTAGCCCTAACTAACTTAGTTAGCCGAGCGGGGCCCGCATGTCAGTGGCTCGTCTAATTAGCTAAGTTAATTAACACTAACTAACCTAACACTAATCAAGAAGGCGCCTGGGCCCACACGTCAGGGGAGGTCAAACCCCGGGCCGATCAGGTCAAACTGCCGGCGACTTGTCGCCGGCGACGACAGAAACGGCGGGGCGGCTCGGGATTGCGATACAGGGAACCATTTTGCTCGGGGTTTGCGGCTACAGCGAGCTGGAAGACTCGCGCATCTAGTGGTGGTGGAGGCAGCAGCTGCGGTGGTCGGGATCGACGGCGGCGACCAAATCGGCGGTGGCCGGAGTTCGGGTGCAGGCGGTGGCTATGCTACGGTGCACTAGAGGAGAAACCGGAGGGTGCTACGTGCTCCTGGGGGTTCGCTGAGCACGCTGACGAGCTCCGTTGCGAGCTTGCGCAGCTGTGGCCACGGCCACGCCATGGCCGGCGACGAGGAGCAATCGGCTCCGGTGAAAAGGGCGGCTAGAGTGCGGGAACGAGCGCGAGGAGGAGGGGGAATGGAAGAGGAGCTCACAGCGGATCCGGTAGAGGCAACGGCGAGGCCGGGGAGGGGCTGGAGCTCGCGAATCCTCGAAAGTTCGCCGGCGGCCGAAGGTTGGGGACGAGCTTGAGGGCGACGCTGCAGGGCTTCCGGAGGGCCGTGGATCGGTGGGGAGGAAGAGGGGGTCGAGGCGGAGCTTTGGGAGGCGTCGGGGAGGCGAGGCGGTGGCTGTGGCCGCGCGAGCGCTGGTCGGCGGCGACGGGCTCCGTTCGGTCGCGGGAGTGAGAGGGAGCAGAGGGGATAGGGACGGAGGGAGAGACACGGGAGAGTGGCGAGAGGTGCAAGGGGTCGAGGGGAGTGCGTGGCACCCTCGGGTGCCTCCAGCGGCGAGCAGGTAAGCAGGAGGTGGTCGGGGCGGCGTCGGCGCTCGTCACCGAGCAGCTTCGGGGCGAGGGGGAGGAAGACAACAGAGAGGAGGAGGTGGGCTGGGCCGGCCAGCTCAGATGGGCCGCCAGGTGGGCTAGAATACTAGGTAAGTTACCGATGAGTGCTCTGTTTTATTTTTCTGTTCTGTTTTATTTTTATTTAATCTTTTACCACTGTTTTGAATTTAAAATAATTCAAACAATGCCAAAAGCTCCTCTGAGTATTTTTATTTTGCTAGATGGACTTTTCCAAAAGCTCATAAAATATTTCAGGGGTATTTGAAATTATATTCTAATTATATGAATATAATTCAAATTCAAATAACTAATGATTTAAATTCAAAGTCCCAAAAATAAATCCTTCTGAAATGTTCATTATTTTGGTTGGGACCAGAACCCTTTCCAAAAATTATCAAACATTTAAGAAGAGCATTTTGGAACAATGAATGAGATTTTAGGGTTTTTTCCCTTCTTTTATTTAGGGTTTTGAGGCTTCCAATTTCCCTCAGTTCAAGTTTCAAAATTTAAACATGATGCAAACACCAGGCAGCACCAGAAGCTAGGGATGTGACACCACTGCTCGCCATTGCCGTAGCCACCGCCGCAGCCTCGCCTCTCCGACAAGTCCAACAGCTCCGCCACATTGCCCTCGTCCTCTACGCCAAGCCGCGAGATGCGGGAAGCCTTGGAGAGCCGCCATCGTCGCCTTCTTCACCTCCGGTCACCGGTGATTTGTCCTTGCCGCCAAGCCGCCGTCCGGCCTTCCCCGAGATCGCTGACGACGCCATCGAGACCGCTGTGAGCCCCGCCGTCGAATCCCCCTACTCCCCTGCTCTTCTGTGCGTTCCAGCCCCTCTGCCGCTCGAGCCGAGCTCCGGCCGCCGCCGCGAGCTCTGCTCCGGTGAGCTCCGGCCACCGTGCGACCTCACGTCGCCTCCGCTGGATGCGGACGAGCCCGGGCTACGCCCCGGTGCTCTTAGCCGCCGCCCCCGTGCACCGCAGCGCTGTGCTCTCCCTCGGCCGAACTCCGGCCGCCGCGGCCGAGCTCCTCGCTGTCGCATCCGGCCACCCCAGGTCCGGCTGGCCCCACCGCCTGATGCGCGCTGGTCTGGGCTCTCGATCGAGCCTAGCCACGCTGCGAACGGGGCACCGTAGCCCGTTTCCGCGGCGCTCCGCCGCTTCGGGCCTCGCCGGCAGTTTAACACCGGTGGGGTTTAACCGCCTGACCGTGCCGGCCTATCAGGTGGGTCCGGCTCATCAGGTGATTAGCTTAAGCTAATCACCACCTAATCTAACCCCCTGACACTGACAGTGGGCCCCGGCGCCCTAATCTTTTAATTAGGCTTAAATTAACCCCCTTGTTTAACCCGTGTCACTAACGTGTGGACCCCACACGTCAGGTTTGACCAGTCAGCGCTGTTGACTTGCTGACGCAAGCATGATGCAGTGCTGATGCAATTATTTATTTTCTAGATTTAAATTAATCAGGAAATTCCAGAAAATGATTCAAACTTCAAAAAATCATAGAAATTAAACCGTAACTCAGATTGAAATAATTAATATATGAAAAATTATCAGAAAAATGCAATCTTTCCATCTGTACCAGTTTCATGGATGAAAAACCAACCTAAACCTGCTGAATAGGTGAAAACATATAAATGGCAGTTATAAGGGCTTAATTTGGAGATGCATTTGAATCTTTGGTTCAAATGGACTCCATCCAGATAACAGCTAGTTGCATTAGCTCAAACAGCATCACATCTACATGCCATGTTCATGCATCATATTGTTGCATATGCTTGTGTATTGATTGTCGACACCGTTCCTTCTCGATAGGTCCTGCTCCGGAGACCGTTCCAGAGTACCTGTCTGAGGAGCAGTGCCCCCTTGTTGATCTACCAGGCAAGCAAACCCCCTTGTTCATTCTGATACAATCCTACTCTCTCGCTCCTGCTCTCAGTTATTGCATTAGGACAACAACGATTCAATTGCTACTTTGTGCTGCGGTAGTTGAACCCATTCCTCTGCATGACCTGTCATTGCCACAGTAAATAGTTGAAATCCACTAGCATGTGAGCCATGTTGTGTTCCTACCATGCTATGCCTGCTATTGCTTAGAGTTGTGTCAGGTCTGATTCATTGGGAATGAATTGGAGTGTTACGATATGTTCTGATGCTGAGAGTTAAGTGTGTGAACACGATTTGGTAAAGGTAGCGGTGAGAGGCCATGTAGGAGTACATGGTGGGTTGTCTCACTGGAACCGTCCTTAAGCACTAAGTTCTGTGTATGTCGTCCAATGACTCGATACTACCACACATTGGGTTCCGGTAACTCGACCCCTCTCGACTTATTAACCTACTTGATCTCTGTCTAGGAGTCGCAACTAGTTTCTGGTGTTTGTAGGTAGTGTTAGTAGTCTACCAAGTGGCACCCGGCCAGGTGGTCTTGGGACAGACTAGGCACAAGTGGCACGGTGTACCAAGCGTAGATCCATCCGGCGAGGTGGGCTTCGGAACCCTGCACACATCGTTTGGGGCCGTGAGTGAAACCCCGGCCGGATCTCCTTACGGATGGAACCCGAATAGGCGATGAACCTGGACTAGAGTCTTGTGTGGTTAGTCAGGTCATGGCCGACACCCTCGCCAGGCTTCCGCTTGAAGGTTGCCGAGATACATGAAGTATACATGGCGGTAAGTGGCGAGAGCGTGTGTGAAGAAGTACACCCCTGCAGGGTTAACATGATCTATTCGAATAGCCGGGTCCGCGGTTATGGACTTCTTGGATGCTTACATGGTACATAGACAACTTGAAGTGGATACTATAAAATGCTCAAGACAAGTGTGAGTGCTATGGATGGCCTTCTCGTAGGGAGACGGGAATGAATCCATAGTAGTGTATTGTGTGGTGATTAGTGGACTCGTGTGCGCCATATCACCTCAAAGAAGTTCTGGTAGTCGTAGAACAGGATAGCCACAGAGTCAAAGCTGGCTTGCTGCAACTAAACCCCACATTACCCTCTTGGTACAAATGCATGTATGATAGGATCTGATGTAAGTCTTGCTGAGTACCTTTGTACTCATATTGCTTTATTTATGTTTTGCAGCGGAGACTTCGGTCTTACTAGTGTTCTCGTGGACTTTGACAAGTAGCTTGTACCTCAGCTACGATCTTGACCGGATGATGTAGATAGTCAGGCTCTTTAGCCTTTTTCATTTGTAGATGTCTGTACTCAGACATGTAATGCTTCCGCTTGTTGCTTGTTTGCTTTGAATGTTGGGTCATGTGACCCCTGTTTGTAATAATGCTATGATGGCTCTTTGAGCCTTATCTATATTAGTTGTTGAGTTATGTTGTGATGCCATGTTGTACAGCACATACTTGCATGTTATGCGTACGTGTAATGTGTATTGCTATGTGTGGGATCTGACTATCTAGTTGTTTATCCTTAGTAGCCTCTCTTACCGGGAAATGTCTCCTAGTGCTTCCACTAAGCCCTGGTAGCTTGCTACTGCTCCGGAACACTTAGGTTGGCCGGCATGTGTCCTTCTTCGTTCCTGTGTCTGTCCCTTCAGGGAAATGTCATGCGGTTTACCGGAGTCCTGTTAGCCTGCTACAGCCTGGTTTACCGGAGTCCTGCTAGCCCAGTTGCTACAGCCCAGATTCACTCGCTGATGATCGACACGTTCGTTGCTGGGTCATGTATGCCTGTTCCTGTAAGTTAGTGCCACTTTGGGTACACGACTAGCCATGTCAGCCCGGGTTCTTTGTCATATGGATGCTAGCGACACTATCATATACGTGTGCCAAAAGGCGCAAACGGCCCCGGGCATGGTAAGGCGACAACCGTGGGAATACCATGCGTGAGGCCACAAAGTGATATGAGGTGTTACATGCTAGATCGGTGTGGCATAGAATCAGGGTCCTGACAGCTTTGGTATCAGAGCTTGACTGCCTGTAGGATTACCAAGCCAAACTGGTCGAAGTTGAGTCTAGAAATTCTCTAGTTATGTAAGGGAATTGATTGTGGGAAGGAACGTAAGGCTCTTTTACTCCTTATACCTCATGGCCTTCTGATCTGAGTCATCCTATCTTTCCTGCGGGGTTAAGAAACTAGGCTTTTCTCTTCCGTCTATCAGGATCACGTGTTACTACTCCGTAGTCCCATAGGATTGGTTGATCAGAGTCATACCCCAGTTTTCGAGTACTTCCGGTGTAGCCTATTTAGTATGATCTCAGAACCTTGACTGGTGATGTTGAGTATGTTACTACCTCATTTTAGCAGGATGTCTCATTCTGAGCATTTTATTTCCGTTATGCTGCCGGAATTGCCCTAGGAGTTCGAGAGATACTAATTTCCTTGTCCTACATTCTTTAGCCTATAGATGATGTTGATTCTGTCCTTGGTTTCGTTTCTCAGGATGTCATCAGCTAAGCGAAGTTCTGTTGCTCGTAGCCAGAACCATGGAGATGGTAGGGATGAGGATCCTCCCGACCCGCCTTCGTTGACAGAGTTCATGTTAGAAATGGAGAGGAACAAGCGTGAGTCTAACCGCTTGTTGGCACGTATCGAGGAGAACACCGCCCATCAGTTCAAAGGGTTTGTAACCATTCATGAATTCATTCGCTTGCACCCACCCACCTTTCATCATTCCCTCGAGCCACTCGATGCAGATGACTGGCTCCGTAGCATCACTCATAATCTGCGTTCCGTGAACGTAGCTGAAGATGACAAGGTTACATATGCCACATACCATCTAGAAGGTCCTGCTAGTCTTTGGTGGCAGAACTATGAGGCTATGCTCCCCGCTGGCCAGATTCCTACATGGAGAGATTTCACTGAGGCTTTTCGCGAGCATCACATTCCTGAAGCCCTCATCGATCGCAAGAGAGAAGAGTTCTGTAGATTCACCCAAAGTAAGATGGCTGTTGATGCTTACAGTAGAGAGTTTGAGAACCTTGCCCGCTATGCTTCAGAAGAGGTGTCCACGGACGCCAAGAAGCAGGCTAGGTTCCGGAAGGGTCTCAACCCCAAGTTGCATCGTGATCTCCACTTGCACCATTGTGATACGTTCCAGGCTCTTGTGAACAAGGCTATTAATGCAGAGACAGCTCAGCTCACTTACGAGGAGTCTCGTAAGCACACCTGTGATTTGGGATCTTCCTCCGGTTCTAGTTCTCAGAAGCGCCGAATTTGGGTTCCGAACTCCGCTCTTCCACCTGGATATGCACCGAGGCCATCTTATGTGGCACCTCATCCAGTTCAGTAGTATGCTCCACCCAGGCGTATTGGTGGACCGCCTGCCAATGCGGGTCCACATCCTACCTCCAAGATTTGTTACAAGTGCGGAGAGCCAGGCCACATTGCCCGTATTTGCACTCAGGCCAGAGTTGCTCTACCCCAGCCCGAGAAGTCTATTTGCCGTGTCAGTAAGCCATCTCGCAAGATGATCAGTGCCAAGTCAGCTCCCACTGAACATGGACGTGTGCATCACGTCTCAGCTAAAGACGCTCATGATGATCCAGATGTCGTTCTTGGTACACTTCTTGTCAACTGTCATCCAGCATCGGTTTTGTTCGATACTGGAGCGTCTCATTCCTTCATTTCTGAAAGCTATGCCCGCTTGCACGACATGTCATTTTGTGATATGCCCTCCCCGCTACTTATTCAAACTCCTGGATCCAAATGGCAAACCTCTAGGATAAGTTATGGCAATGAAATCCTTGTTGATAGACTTGTATTCCTTGATTCCTTGATATCTCTCAAGTCTTCGGATATTAACATCATCTTGGGTATGGACTGGATGACAGCTCATCATGCCAAGATTGATTGTTTCACCAGGTCTGTTCAGCTTACACACCCATCGGGTAAGATAGTCACTGTCTCCACCAGAGTTGCAAAGCGTCAACTCTATTCTCTTAATGCCAGCCCTCTTCCAGACCTTGAAGATATCCCGGTAGTCCGTGACTTTCCAGATGTCTTTCCAGAGGAACTGCCAGGTGTTCCACCCGATAGAGATGTAGAGTTCGTCATAGATCTTATCCCAGGAACAGCTCCAATCTCTAGGAGACCTTACAAAATGGCACCCTTAGAACTAGCTGAGCTTAAGAAACAACTTGATGAGTCCTTGCAAAAGGGTTTCATCCGTCCTAGTTCTTCTCCTTGGTCTTGCCCCGTCCTCTTTGTCAAAAAGAAGGATGGTACGGACCGGATCGTTGTAGATTATCGTCCCGTTAATTTGGTCACGATAAAGAACAAATATCCGCTTCCTAGGATCAACGAACTGTATGATCAGCTCGCTGGATCCTCAGTCTTCTCCAAGATGGATTTGAGGTTAGGCTACCACCAAATCAAGATCAGAAATGGGGACATCCCTAAAACGGCTTTTGTCACTCATTATGGTCAGTACGAGTACACCGTCATGTCCTTCGGTCTAACCAACGCTCCAGCTACATTCTCCCGCTTGATGAACTCGATCTTCATGGAGTACTTAGATAAATTCGTCATGGTTTATCTCGATGATATTCTTATTTACTCGAAGAACGAGGAAGAGCATGCCGAACATCTTAGATTTGTGTTAGAAAAACTCAGAGAGCACCGCCTTTATGCCAAGTTCTCCAAGTGTGAATTTTGGTTGCCAAAAGTGACCTACCTAGGCCACGTAATCTCTGGTAAGGGCATTGCTGTCAACCCCGAGAGAGTTAAGGCCATTCTCGATTGGACTCCACATGAAACCGTTAAACAAGTTAGGAGTTTCCTTGGTCTAGCCAGCTATTGCCGCCGTTTTGTTGAAAACTTCTCCAAAGTAGCCAAACCCCTCACGGAACTTCTCAAGAAGGATAAAAAGTTTGAGTGGTCCCCATAGTGTGAATACAGTTTTCAGGAACTGAAAAGACGCTTGACTTCTGCTCCCATACTTGTGCCACCGGATTTCACTAAAGACTTTGTTATCTACTGCGACGCCTCACTGCAGGGACTAGGTTGCATTCTTATGCAGGATCGTCATGTGATTGCCTATGCATCTCGTCAGTTGCATCCACATGAGGAGAATTATCACACACATGATCTAGAGCTTGTAGCCGTAGTCTATGCACTCAAGACCTAGCGACATTACCTTCTTGGTAAACGTTGCGAGATCTACACCGATCACCAGAGTCTCAAGTATATCTTCACCCAACCAGATTTGAACCTTAGGCAAAGACGTTGGTTGGAGTTAATCACAGATTATGATCTAGGGATTACCTACACTCCAGGCAAAGCTAATGTCATGGCTGATGCGCTAAGCCGTAAATCCAATTGCAACAACCTCATGTTGCAGCAAGGCCAACCACTTCTCCATGAGGAATTTTTTAAGCTTAACCTTCACATTGCTCCTCACGGATTCCTTTCTACCTTGGTGGCGAAACCTACTCTTGTAGATCATATCATAGAAGCCCAGAAGCATGATACGGGGATTACCCAGATCAAGAGAAACATTGCCAAGGGGGTTGCTGGTAGTTTCTCTGTTGATGATCGAGGTGTTGTTTTCTTCGAGAACCGTCTGGTGGTTCCCAAGAAGCAGCATCTTCAACAACTGATTCTTAAGGAGGCGCATGAATCTCCTCTCACGATTCATCCCGGTAGTACTAAGATGTATCAGGACCTACGCCAGAGGTTCTGGTGGACTAGGATGAAGAGAGAAATCGCTGAGTTCATTGCTAAATGTGACGTTTGTCGTAGCGTTTAGGCAGAGCATCAAAGGCCTACTGGCACTCTTCAGCCTTTAGCTATTCCTGAGTGGAAATGGGATAAAGTTGGTATGGACTTCATCACCGGCTTTCCCAGGACCAAGAAAGGGAATAATGCTATCTTCGTAGTCATTGATCGTCTCTCCAAAGTGGCGCACTTCCTACCTGTTCGAGAGAGTATCACTGCTAGTCAGCTAGCTGATTTATATATTTCTCGAATAGTGTCACTTCATGGTGTTCCACTAGAGATCAATTCATATCGTGGTAGTCTTTTCACTTCTCATTTCTGGGAGAGTTTCCAAACTGCCATGGGAACCCATCTTTCCTTCAGTACCGCTTTCCACCCTCAGTCAAGTGGTCAGGTGGAACGGGTCAACCAAATTCTCGAAGACATGCTTAGAGCTTGCGTTATCTCATTCGGTATGGATTGGGAGAAATGTCTTCCTTTTGCCGAGTTTGCTTATAACAATAGCTATCAATCCAGTCTCAAGAAAGCTCCTTTTGAGGTTCTCTATGGACGAAGATGTCAAACACCTTTGAACTGGTCAGAAACTGGTGAAAGACAATTCTTTGCACCAGACATGATCCAGGAGGCAGAAGAGCAAGTTCGCATCATTCGTGAGAATTTGAAAACAACCCAGTCTCGTCAAAAGAGCCAGTATGATCGTCATCATAAGGATATGACCTATGAAATTGGCGACAAAGCTTACCTTCGGGTTACTCCCTTGAAGGGTACCCATCGTTTCTGTATCAAGGGCAAGTTGGCTCCTCGTTATATTGGGCCCTTTCGCATTCTCGCTAAACGAGGGGAGGTTGCCTACCAGTTGGAACTACCCCCATATCTTTCTCGAGTTCATGATGTCTTCCACGTTTCTCAACTCAGGCGTTGCTTCTCGGATCCCATCCGCGAAGTGGACCACGAAACGCTTGATCTCCAAGATAACCTCAAATACCGAGAGTACCCGGTTCGCATTCTTGATCAAGCAGAGCGTGTCACTCGACGTCATAACATCAAGTTTCTCAAGGTTCAGTGGTCTCATCATTCCGAGAGAGAAGCTACCTGGGAGCGAGAAGATCGTCCACGAATGGAGTACCCTGCTTTCTTTCTGTCGGCCCCTGAATCTCGGGACGAGATTCTTTCAAGTGGGGGCGAGTTGTCACATCCCTAGTTCTGGTATGCTCAAGGCTAGCTAGTCATGTGTGCATCATGTTTAAATTTCATTTAATTTTGAAATGAGGATTTGTGAAACCCTCAGCATCATCTCTGGAATTGACCTAGATAAAAATTGCTCCAAAAAGGTCCAAGGAAATGTTCATGTTGCTCTCTGAAAATATTGGACAGAGATAAAAATCACACCAATATTTTTAGGAGCTCATAAGTATTTATTTTGGGCATTTGGAATTAATGCAGTAAATATTTGCTTTGGATATATATTGTTATATATATACAATATTGTCAAAAAATTATGCTAGTTAATGAGGAGCTCTGGAATAATACCACTAGCACCTGCAAAAATTGGCATAAGAAATAAAATGATTTAGTATTTTTTATAAATCAAAACATATGTCAGAAAAATAGAAAAGAAAAATAAAAGGGAGAAGAGACTTACCTGGGCTTAGCTCCTGTGCTGGCCCAGCACTGTGCGGCCTGGCCGGCCCAGCTGGCCAGCCAGGCCCACCTGTTCCCCCTTCCCTGTCGTCTTCCTCCCGCCAGAAGGACGGGCGCGTGCCCGACGCGCGTACCACCGCGCCGCGCCACCTCCTCCCTCCCTGCCTGCCTGTCCTCCCCCTCGTCGCTCTGGATGACCCGGACGACGCCACGCGCCGCCCCACATCGCTCTCACTCTCCCTCGCTCTCCCTCCTCCCCTGGTTCTCTCTCTCCCAACCGCCGAACGCGGTCGTCGCCACCGCTCGCCTTTGCCGTAGCCACCGCCGCAGCCTCGCCTCTCCGACAAGTCCAACAGCTCCGCCACATCGCCCTCATCCTCTACGCCAAGCCGCGAGACGTGGGAAGCCCTGGAGAGCCGCCATCGTCGCCTTCTTCACCTCCGATCGCCGGAGATCGTCCTCGCCGCCACGCCGCCATCCGGCCTTCCCCGAGATTGCTGACGACGCCATCGAGACCGCTGTGAGCCCCGCCGTCGATTCCGCATACTCCCCTGCTCTTCTGCGCCCTCCAGCCCCTCTACCGCTCGAGCCGAGCTCCGGCCGCCGCCACGAGCTCTGCTCCGGTGAGCTCCGGCCACCGTGCGACCTTCCATCGCCTCCGCTGGATGCGGACGAGCCCGGGCTATGCCCCGGTGCTCTTAGCCACCGCCCCCGTGCACCGCAGCGCTGTGCCCTCCCTCGGCCGAACTCCGGCCGCCGCGGCCGAGCTCCTCGCTATCGCATCCGGCCACCCCAGGCCCGGCTGGCACCACCACCTGACGCACGCTGGTCTGGGCTCTCGATCGAGCCCAGCCACGCTGCGAACGGGGCACCGTAGCCCATTTCCGCGGCGCTCCGCCGCTTTGGGCCTCGCCGGCGGTTTAACACCGGTGGGGTTTGACCGCCTTGACCGCGCCGGCCTGTCAGGTGGGTCCGGCTCGTCAGGTGATTATCTTAAGCTAATCACCACCTAATCTAACCCCATGACACTGACAGTGGGCCCCGACGCCCTAATCTTTTAATTAGGCTTAAACTAACCCCCCTGTTTAACCCGTGTCACTGACGTGTGGATCCCACACGTCAGGTTTGACCAGTCAGCGTTGTTGACTTGCTGACGCAAGCATGACGCAGTGCTGACGCAATTATTTATTTTCTGGATTTAAATTAATCAGGAAATTCTAGAAAATGATTCAAACTTCAAAAAATCATAGAAATTCAACCGTAACTCAGATTGAAATAATTTATATATGAAAAATTATCAGAAAAATGCAATCTTTCCATCTGTACCTGTTTCATGGATGAAAACCTAACCTAAACCTGCTGAATAGGTGAAAACATATAAATGGCAGTTATAAGGGCTTAATTTGGAGATGCATTTGAATCTTTGGTTCAAATGGACTCCATCCAGATAACAGCTAGTTGCATTAGCTCAAACAGCATCACATCTACATGCCATGTTCATGCATCATATTGTTGCATATGCTTGTGTATTGATTGTCGACACCGTTCCTTCTCGATAGGTCCTGCTCCGGAGACCGTTCCAGAGTACCTGTCTGAGGATCAGTGCCCCCTTGTTGATCTACCAGGCAAGCAAACCCCCTTGTTCATTCCGATACAATCGTACTCTCTCGCTCCTGCTCTCAGTTATTGCATTAGGACAACAACGATTCAATTGCTACTTTGTGCTGTGGTAGTTGAACCCATTCCTCTGCATGACCTGTCATTGCCATAGTAAATAGTTGAAACCCACTAGCATGTGTAGGAGTTGATTGAGCCATGTTGTGTTCCGACCATGCTATGCCTGCTATTGCTTAGAGTTGTGTCAGGTTTGATTCATTGGGAATGAATTGGAGTGTTACGGTATGTTCTGATGCTGAGAGTTAAGTGTGTGAACACGATTTGGTAAAGGTAGCGGTGAGAGGCCATGTAGGTGTACATGGTGGGTTGTCTCACTGGAACCGTCCTTAAGCACTGAGTTCTGTGTATGTCGTCCAATGACTCGATACTACCACACATTGGGTTCCGGTAACTCGACCCCTCTCGACTTATTAACCTACTTGATCTCTGTCCAGGAGTCGCAACTAGTTTCTGGTGTTTGTAGGTAGTGTTAGTAGTCTACCAAGTGGCACCCGGCCAGGTGGTCTTGGGACAGACTAGGCACAAGTGGCACGGTGTACCAAGCGTAGATCCATCCGGTGAGGTGGGCTTCGGAACCCTGCACACATCGTTTGGGGCCGTGAGTGAAACCCCGGCCGGATCTCCTTACGGATGGAACCCGAATAGGCGATGAACCTGGACTAGAGTCTTGTGTGGTTAGTCAGGTCGTGGCCGACACCCTCGCCAGGCTTCCGCTTGAAGGTTGCCGAGATACATGACGTGTACATGGCGGTAAGTGGCGAGAGCGTGTGTGAAGAAGTACACCCCTGCAGGGTTAACATGATCTATTCGAATAGTCGGGTCCGCGGTTATGCACTTCTTGGATGCTTAGATGGTACATAGACAACTTGAAGTGGATACTATAAAATGCTCAAGACAAGTGTGAGTGCTATGGATGGCCTTCTTGTAGGGAGACGGGAATGAATACATAGTAGTGTATTGTGTGGTGATTAGTGGACTCGTGTGCACCATATCACCTCAAAGAAGTTCTGGTAGTCGTAGAACAGGATAGCCACAGAGTCAAAGCTGGCTTGCTGCAACTAAACCCCACATTACCCTCTTGGTACAAATGCATGTATTATAGGATCTGATGTAAGTCTTGCTGAGTACCTTTGTACTCATGTTGCTTTATTTATGTTTTGCAGCGGAGACTTCGGTCTTACTAGTGTTCTCGTGGACTTTGACAAGTAGCTTGTACCTCAGCTACGATCTTGACCGGATGATGTAGATAGTCAGGCTCTTTAGCCTTTTTCATTTGTAGATGTCTGTACTCAGACATGTAATGCTTCCGCTTGTTGCTTGTTTGCTTTGAATGTTGGGTCATGTGACCCCTGTTTGTAATAATGCTATGATGGCTCTTTGAGCCTTATCTATATTAGTTGTTGAGTTATGCTGTGATGCCATGTTGTATAGCACATACTTGCATGTTATGCGTACGTGTAATGTGTATTGCTATGTGTGGGATCTGACTATCTAGTTGTTTATCCTTAGTAGCCTCTCTTACCGGGAATTGTCTCCTAGTGCTTCCACTGAGCCCTGGTAGCTTGCTACTGCTCCGGAACACTTAGGTTGGCTGGCATGTGTCCTTCTTCATTCCTGTGTCTGTCCCTTCGGGGAAATGTCACGCGGTTTACCGGAGTCCTGTTAGCCTGCTACAGCCCGGTTTACCGGAGTCCTGCTAGCCCAGTTGCTACAGCCCGGATTCACTCGCTGATGACCGACACGTTCGTTGCTAGGACATGTATGCCTGTTCCTGTAAGTTAGTGCCACTTTGGGTACACGACTAGCCATGTTAGCCCGGGTTCTTTGTCATATGGATGCTAGCGACACTATCGTATACGTGTGCCAAAAGGCGCAAACGGCCCCGGGCATGGTAAGGCGACAACCGTGGGAATACCCTGTGTGAGGCCGCAAAGTGATATGAGGTGTTACTTGCTAGATCGGTGTGGCATAGAATCGGGGTCCTGACAGTCATCTCCTGATTCCTCTTGGTTGTTGACCATGTTGACAACGCCAGATAGCGGCGGGCACAGCAAGCGAACCAAGGCGGAGAACAACGGCAAGGCCTCGGACGGGAACAAACAGCAGCCATGGAAGATGCGGTAGTGTAGTGTCAGGTGGAGGGGAGTACAAGGGCAACAACATGCAAGTCAAGCATACAAATGGTACAAAAAGCCCAAGGATTAATTGTTCATCAAATTTTTAGACAAAACCCAGATTGAACATGACAATAACATCTAACCCAACCACTCTTTTTTGCAGTCACAAACAAATGGATCGGTCTGATCCATAAAATCAACATCCTGTGCAAAAAAAATTATTTCAGGATGTCTACAACTTATTGTAAATAGAAGCCGAGCACGTTCAGAAGCCCATTTGTCCACTTGAAACTTCTTTTTTTGCTGTTCAACATGTTCGTCCATGAGAAATCTCTTGCTGTAAAAATTAAGCCTCATGGACAATAGTAACCTCGCATCAACATGAAGAATGTGACAAAGCTTTTGTTTGCCTGGTTGGATGCATATCGTCACATCGTTATTGTCCTCAAAAAAATGTCATGAGGAACTGAGAAAATCCTTGTGCTTATTACGCCAACGATTGGTTATATGTTTTTCTCCATGTGGTTCTGCCTAAGTAGACATGAAGATTGAAAACAGTTAAGGTCTGAAAAAAGAGTATGTTGAAAGAACCACAGCTGAACAGTTAATTCTAGTACAATATATACGGGCTTTCAATGTGCATGAAATCATCACCTCTATGTATAAATTCTCCAGAGATTGAAAGCATCACAGCAAGCCAATAATTATGTCCAGATCAAAACTATACATTCTGATATATATGATCTTGACAGAATCCAGCAGCATTGATAGGCTATCAATGGACGAACTCTTCATTGAGCATATAACATAATATTAGTACCCAAAGTGTACTCCAAGATGATATAAAACTTATGCACACAAATGAAAAATGCAGCATATGATTACAAATGTGTAGATGATAATATACGGTACCTGAAAAAGCGAGGAGCCAAACACCAACTCCTTGTGATTATTAAACGGGTCACAAATTACACCCAAGGTCTCCAGTTTGGGCGCAGAGACGACAATTATTTCTGAAGGTGTATAACAATTATGAAGGAGCAACCTTTCAAGTGAAGGGGCATCTTCAATGATGAACTGCTGTCCTTTAAAACAAATTCCAATGCTTTTAAGGTGAGGCGACTTTATTTGGAGACAACTGATACTGATTTCTATTCCCAAAACAATCAGCAAGCGCTCCAGGGCAGGGCAACTGGAGTGGATGATGTTGTGCAGTGAGGCCTCCGATAGATAAACAACCACCAGCGAAAGTTTTTTTAGCAGTGAGAGTCGAAGCATTTGTACCAGATCGTCTGGTAGATGGCACCAGGCGAAGGTGGCGGTGTGGAGAGAGGAGGAAAACCACGAGATGGACAATGGCGGTGTGGGCACGAATTCTTGGTATGTTCGTGGTATGAAACTTTCATGGTAATGGTAGAACTCAAATTGCTGGAGTTTTCCGAATTCAGGGGACGTCACCGTCCACCTTGCCGGGTATGGACAACAGGTAGCTTGTCGGGATGTAGAGGCATTGAACGGGGCCCTGCTGGTGAGAGGAGATGATGGCTCTGAGGAGATCAAATTCAGGAAGGACAAATATCTGACGACAGTCGAGATTGAAGGGCGCGGTGCACCAGAGAGGGCGCCACCAAGTTGAGAGGACTTGTGTGCGGCAACAATCCTTGGTGGGGAGAAGCGAGATGATCTTCTCAAGGATGACGCCCGGGAGATCGCTGATGCGGTCCACCGGAGATTCTACCGGTTCCTCAGATCCGGGTGGGGGGAGGGGGGCTCGCCGCTTCTCCCCGCGCTACCGGGTGCGGGATCTACAACCGGCATCACCGCTGACGGGAGCCTCATCTTCTTGGGCTGGGGCCAGACGACTCCATTTTCCTTGTGGGCATCACGCCGAGCTCACGGGTTTGAGCAGAGTAGCCACAGACGAGCCTAGTGGCAGTGCGAGTGGGGAAGGAGGGCTGGGGATTTCTGTAGGAGTGGAAGAAGAGGAGCAGGCGTTTTCTGTATGAGTGAGGAAGAAGGTGAGCGGGGTTTTCCGGATGAGTGAGGAAGATTGGGGAGCGGGGGGAGTTGGGGGGAGATGGAAGTGGGAGAGCGAGCTGTTCGTGTTTATAAGGCCCGCTGCACTAACTACTCGCTTTTTCCCAAGAACTGCTCTCTTCTTTTGCGTTGCTGCATTGGAGCTGGCGCATGGACTTGGCTGCAGGATGCATGTGCCCGCCGGCCACTGCATGCACCTGGTTTGTTACTAGGCCTATTTAATAGGGTGGTTATGGAGTAAATTAAGGAGATTTATTTTCTCTGTGTGCATCCACCAAATTAGAGGATGCGATATTGGATGCAGACACTCACATTAAACTAACATTCAGAAGAACAAAAGTTCAGCATGTCTATGCATCTCAATGATTCACCATACTATAACCAATACAAAGTTGTGAGAAGGTGTGGAAATAAAGAAAATCAATCGATGCTTCTCTGAGCAAAGGGCCTCCCTGCGCACACATTAATTTCCTGGGCATGCTTGTTTCTTCTCAATGTTGCGAGCACTTTGAGCATGTTGGCAACTCCACAGCTAGCTAGCTGCCTCATCTTGCAACTGATGCTGACACATTTGCAGCAAACACATGAGGTAATAGAGATGACTCAACATGGGTCCATATTGTGCAGTTCCCCTGAAATCATATTCGTTGTCCTGAATCTGAAAAGATAGGAAAACTGTAGCTATACTTAAACGGTGTTGCAAAACAGTAGCACATATCAATAGCTCGGCATGACAAAACACGATCATATGGATGAAGGGGATACTGACCTGCCTGAGGAAGATTATATATAATTTCATAAGTCCTTGGTTGATTTCCACCTTCGGCTGCACTGCTTGTTTGCTCCTCCACACATGACAAGATCGTTCCGCACTGCATTCAACAAGTCAACGTACGAATAAGCTAATTTCATCTTGCGGTGGTCATTGTACCTAGTTACGAATGTAGGAATACCTGGAGCACCATGAGGTTAGCTGACAGCAGGTAGATGCAGCCATATAAATTTTGTGGGGTGCTACCAAAATTGAGGTTTGTATCCCTTCCCGTTATGAGAATTCTTCTTGAAGTTGGTAGAATGTGACGGCTTGTTCTTTGCATCAAACTTGCCTTTCCCCTGAGATTTGTTCTTGTTGTTTTGGGGCTGGTTGGAATGGAAGTTCTTCTCGTGTACCATGTGGCCACTAGGAGCTCCCTTAGCGACCCGAGCACGTGTGTCTTTTGCTCTCGCCTTCTCCTCAAAATCAAGAGTGCTAATGAGATCCAAAACAGAAAAATCATGTCTCTTGTTTTTCAGAGAAGTAGCAAATCGTTCCACAAAGGTGGAAGCTTGGCAATGATGGTCCCAGCAACAAATTTTTCCGGCAACACACACTTAAAGTACTCAAGTTCCTTAGAGAGTGATTGTATCTCATGAGTCTGCTGAACAACAGAGCGCTCATCAGTCATCTTGTAGTCACAGAATTGCTCCATGACGTACAACTCGTTGCCAGCGCTCGAGGGCCCAAACGTGGCCTTGCGCGCAGCCCACATGTCTTTGCCGCTGTCAAACGACATATATGAATCCACAATGGAATCGTCAAGAACACTCAGCAGGGCGGCTTTGAAGAGGGTAGCCATGTTGCTTCCTGCTGTGTAGAATTAAGATCGCCCTCAGGCTTACCCTTAGTGGTGTCATAGCAGTACATAATCTGAAACCAATATACTGCTCTTGTGCGCCACCTTTTATATTGCACCCCCTTAAAAGTAGGCGGCTTCAAAAGCCCAGCAAAACTACTCAGAGTAAATTGCCTGTAATCAGGTTTTTGGATTGGATTGTTGAATATATGAGCAATTTAGTATGAGATTTAATCTGAATCAGCAGTAAATAGATCATGACGACAATTGCAAACATCAAAGTAATGATGCGGACTAAACCAGGAGGACAGAATCACATACTGTACAGCGGGAGCAGAACCGATCTGGTTGATGTTGTCACTCATGTCGTTGATGAAGAGGTTATCGAGGTTGGGAAAGAAGTTTGTCGTTGAGGAAGTCGTCGCTGGAAGCAGTCACAAGAGTGTGCTCCCCAAAAAACGGATCGCCCCTCTCCCGTACAGGATCATGAAAGGTGGGGTGCGGAGGACTGCTGTCCCTTCTCGCGGTGCATGCCAGAAGGAGGGCTGGAGAAGAATTGTGTGGCGGCGCTAAGATCTGGAGTAGTGCGAAACCATATGATACAGCGGCGGCTAGGGTAGAGCATGTCAGGTCGGTCGTGCGAGTATAATAGTAGTCAAAAAGTCAATAATAGCCCCACCCCACGTCCAAGTCAATAATAGCTCAAAAAAAGTCAATAATAGCCCCACCAAGGTTTGTCTCAAAAAAACAGAGTAATTAAGGCGCCCGTTAGTCCCTTTAGTATAAATACTATATCATTAATAATGGCCCCACCTTTTGTCTCACAAAGTATGTTGGAGTACAACCGGCTACACGTTTACAATCTGCTTCGCTTCTCTCTCACTCTTCTCTCTCCTTCAACTAAGGCTAGCCATAGTGGGAGTAACTTAGGTAGTAACTTAAGACATCCCAAGACAATTTTGCTTATGTGGCAAGTATTTAATGAGGAAAGAGGTGCTTGTGGTAACATAATATGTTACTGTAACATAGCGCTTCCCGAGGCAAAATGAGTCTATGAGATAATAAATGAAGAAATCTATGATACTACTACTTCCCGAGGCAAAATGTTACTTTGCACTATGGAGGTAATAACTTACACTAGTTTCATATGCATGACACTAGTCTAAGTTACTCCCCACTGACCAGCCTAAGCACAAATACTATATTTAAATCATTATAGCCTGCTTATGTCATCTAATTGTAGTACTTGCTCTAAAGTTACTCTCCACTGTGTAGTCTGAAATGATGGGCGTGCAGCAGGTGGTGCCCTCGGTCGGTGTGCCGCTTCGACGGCGGAAGCAGTGAGGGGTCGCGTCGCCCTGACTTGCCATCAATGTGGAGCGGCGGGCTCAGCTGGCGCCGGGCGAGAAGCGCGCGCGGGAGGGGGGAGGGGTTTTTGTTGGGCGAAGAAGGTGAGAAGCCAACTTGGGATCGGTCGGGACGGGGAAATATCATGTGCTCCCATACTCTGCATATGACACTAGTATATGTTACTACTCCCTCATTTCCGGTTTATAGAGATGTTTAGAGTAACATAGTAATATGTTACAGTATAAGTTACTCCCCACTATGACCAGCCTTGGCCTCTCCAAGTTCTCCACCATGTATAGCTGCTAAGCCTGCCACGTAGGCATAAAATATGATGTGGCACCAATAAACTAAGCACCTATGCATTAAAGACTTGAGTTACTAAGCCATTTAATGCACTTAGCACCTCATCTAAAGAGCATGGTTAAAAGTATAGCCAGCTGCTGGCAATAAGCCAGTGCCATGTCATCTATAGCCCATCTTATAGTCAACATGTACAATAGTAGATCAAAAGAGTGTGGCCCACCTTTCATTCTCACAAAGTGCCTAGGAGCACGTGCTAGAGCTGGCTCTTCACGAAGAGCCCGCTTACCCTTCTCTCTCCTCTTCTCTTTCCTCCAACTAAGCAGAAATATACTACTCCCTCCGTTCCTTGATATAAGGAGTATAGATTTTTGAGAAAAAATCCAAAATATAAGGTGTATTGCACTGCACCACTCGTTTGGATAATTTTTTGAAGGATTTGTTTAAATTTCCTTATATCACACAAGCTCCTCTATTTTCTCATGTCAATTAGTCATGTGTAATGTCGCCCAAAACTTGTGAAATTTTCCCTCCATGTGTGTTCTTTAATTTCCGTGCCAAAAACTATACACCATATATTTAGGAATGGAGTAGTTTATTCCTTATAGCCCGCTGACTCAGCTCAATTGTTCTTGCTCTAAGCACATCTAAGAACTTACTAGCACCCCCTTGATCATGGACCTTGACGATGTACATCACCTTGTGTCTCATAATTTTCCTCGTCATCATCTGAGTCGTAGAAGATCTCACCCACCTCATCATTAGCATGCAGCCGCCTTGATAGACAACGTGCGCAGAAGGAGTAGAGGCGACTGGGGACGCACCACCACCACGTTGTGGGCACTCCGTATGTGCTCGTGTGCGTCTAGCGTGCGTGTTTTTTCCATCGGTGCTAGCTCTAAGGCCGAGGCTGCGGTCGTCTTCGTCTCCGACTAGTAGTTGAGCAACGACGGCAAAGAGGTGCTGCAAGAGATGTGTATGCACCGTTGCGTGCGAGCTTCGCCGTAGCATGATGAACCGGTCGTCGCCGTGGATGGTGCACCCCTCCATGCAGCCGAGTTTGTGCGCATGCATGTGTTATTCATGTGCATTCTGCGGCTGAGCGTGTGTGCATGCATGTCTTGTGTACGTGCGTTGTGTGCTCCATGCTGTGCTCGTATGTGCATGACTTGGATAGGATGGAGTTAGTGCGTTGGCTTGTGTACATGCGTGGCTGCATGCGTCCTGTACATGCGTGGATTGTTGCGTGGTTATCAATAATTCAATATAAACTACTCCCTTTGTTCCTAAATATAAGTCTTTATAGCAATAGACTACAACATACGGATGTATGTAGACATATTTTAGAGTGTAGATTCACTCATTTTGTTTCGTATGTAGTCCCTTATTGAAATCTCTAAAATGACTTATATTTGGGAACGGAGGGAGTATAAAACATCTTCAACTTAGTATCCTGATGTACCATTTCTAGTGGTTAGCGAAAAGTTCATGTTCTTTTATTTGTTTATAGGTGGGCAGGAAGCAAAAAATAGGGGAAACCATGCAAGGTTCCTTGTAGATGCTCCACCGTGAGGTTCCTTGCTCCTTCTCGGTCGTCGGGAATCTATGCTCTTCAACTCTTTCTTTTACGTGAGCTTTGTTCATCCTTTTCCCAACACGCGAGACATCTAGCATCAAGGTGCACGTGTCATGCAAGAAAATGGAGATAATCAGATAAGCAGTGCGTAAGTGAGTCGTGCG
>NC_041387.1:546537343-546537700 GCF_002162155.2 Triticum dicoccoides | reverse complement strand
CGGTCGTCGGGAATCTATGCTCTTCAACTCTTTTCTTTTACGTGAGCTTTGTTCATCCTTTTCCCAACACGCGAGACATCTAGCATCAAGGTGCACGTGTCATGCAAGAAAATGGAGATAATCAGATAAGCAGTGCGTAAGTGAGTCGTGCGGGGGGGGGGGGGGGGGGGGGAAACCCTTTTTCGTAAGTGAGTCGTGCACTTTGATGGCACCTACGCAAATTTTTTTTCTCCTTGATGGCACGTGAATAGTGCACGTACTCAACGACGGAGCACGAGATGGTAGCAATGACATGGTCAGCCCTTTTTTGGAGAGAGTACGTACTACTTGATGCGTCCATCGACAGAAAAAATGATG
>NC_041387.1:546504489-546537284 GCF_002162155.2 Triticum dicoccoides | reverse complement strand
GGGGGGAAAACCTTTTTCGTAAGTGAGTGGTGCACTTCGATGGCACATACGCAATATTTTTTCTCCTCGATGGTATGTGAATACAGCACGTACTCAACAACGGAGCACGGGATGGTAGCAATGGCATGACATGGTCAGCCCTTTTTTGGAGAGAGTACGTACTACTACTAAATAACTTTGATGTGTCCCGTCAACTCGCAGAACGACGAGAAGCTTGATTACGCCTTCTCCCTTGCCAATGCATGTGTGATGGCTCGCAGCACGAGGTGAAACTTTTTCTTACAAGCAGTGGACGTGCAGCGGTTCATTTGGTGTCAGATTACCAGAAGCACTAATGTAGAACCATCGACTTCCGGAAGAGGCGAAGAGCCAAGCGCAAGGTCACCTACTAACCTTAGGCTAGGCGTAGTGGGAGCAACATAAGTAGGGGTACCTCCTTTTTATTATTCTAGAAACAACCACATGGGACTATCAAGGTGCTGGTTACATAGAACAAATTTCCTGGAGTCCGTGCTCAGCCCTCCTCTATCTCTCTTCTCAGCCAGCCAGCGATGCGCGGAGCCCATCGTTTGTTTGCTCACATGCGGTACCACATGTTTGTGAAAACGCAAGAGGACCCACTAAACCTGCACATATTTCACCTCGACGTGCTGGTGATGAAAAACAAATCCAGTAAAGATCTTCGGTGGCCGCTTTTGGACTTACTCAAGAGCAGTAAGATTCTATTTACAGTTTAACCCAAGATGCACATCGCATGGGTTCAACTACCACTCTATTTTCTTTCATGACACGACTTGGATGCTGGATGTCCCACGTGTCGGCAAAAGGAGGAAGAACCCGACCAAATTTTCGGTTATGCTCTCGGATTAGACTAGTTGTGCTAACTTAAAAAAAATTATTCTGTACTCCCTCCGTTCCAAAATACTTGACTTCCATTTGTCCAAAAATGGATGTACCTATATACTAAAACATGTCTAGATACATATATATTTTGACAAATAGAAGGCATGTATTGTGCAACGGAGGGAGTAGAATGGATGCAAGTCTTGGTATTGGGAAGAAGAGTACATCCATATATTGATAGAGCGCAATTTAGTAGATGTTCTAGCACTTTTAGCTAGCACAGAGGCTAGAGATGAGACTGGTGCACTTGTTGATACTCCTACTAGAATAGAGGCTAGACATGAGACTAGATGTGAGGAAGCAACGTCTACTTATTTACACTCGAAGAATAAAGAAGCGTGCAAGATCGAGCCTCCACAGATCAACAATGAATGCATCGAGAAGGCACTAAGGGCATCCACAGTGCTTAGAGGCTAGGTTGCCTCTAAGCTGGACCCCACAGCGCTGCCTCCAAACAATCAAAACCACATAGTGTATAACATTTTACTTCAGCCTCTATTGTGGGCCCATGATTGACTAAACAAAGGCATGGTAATTTTAATGGAGGAGAACTTTGGCGCATCACATGCATCATTGGGAGCACAAACAGGCTGACGGGTGGGGCTGCTTGATTATTTAAATCACAAGAGGCAGCCTCCAAGCTAAGAGGCGATGCTAGAGATTTTTTGCTTAGAGAAGTGAAGTGCAGTGTATGGAGGCGACCTCTAAGAAGAGAGAGAGTGCTTAGAGGCAGTGAAAAATGCACACTGTGGATGCTCTAATCCAACTTACAGGAGTAGTAAAATGTATTCTTGTGGTTCTTGTTTTCTTTGGTCTTGCCTGTCTATTCAAAATTATCGTTGGACTTCGTGCAAAACGAAGGTCCGTTTGGGGTCGTGCGTTGGAGTTGGCCTTACAAGTGGGACCGCAGTTGAGGAAACCGACTACCGGCAAACCCCCACCTTGCCCGCCGCGCGATGGCTGAAGTTAGAGAAACGACGAGGTTAAAGAGATTGCTCTAGCATGGACTCCAAGAAATAATATGGTATCAGATGGATGTCATGGTGGTGGCGTGTGTCGTACTCTTGGACGTGAATGCTTGTTCTGGCCCATGCCACCCTACTACTCCTACTACTTACTATATACTACTCCTACTAGTATCGAGGATTCGAGGTGCTGGTTACGTACAGCGAACACATATTAACATATGGCTACAGTAAAAACACCCGCCCGACACGCGAAGCATGTGAAGCTAGTACAAATAGTGTACTACTATTGTTGATTGGCCTCATCCGATAACCTGTTGCAATGCACGTACAATTATGTATTCGGAAAATATATTTTTGCCTCGTCGCACCACTCACTCAGAGAAGCGACTCAAAAGCCATTCATAAATTTAGTAAGTTTATCACAGGCATATCATTTTATTACATACAACAGGTCATCAACCCACATCGACAACAAGGATACATTACAAATACTAAAGTTTTCACCACACAACAAATAACAAGCAATTAAATGAACTTCAACTCAACCATTCCTCGGCGTTGGAAACGCTTGCTTCGAACCACAAGTGATTCTCTGGGACGGGCCATCCATTGTCAATCTAGAGACCAACGCAGGACTGATCATCCAGGCTGAAGCGGCCTACTATATCAGTACCAGGGTAAGGAACCACCCAAATTTCCGAGGTATAGACACAGTTGCTTCTCATAAATGGTAGTAACATTGTGTCAACAGCAGTTGGATCGCCTTTCACCATCATTGGATAGTTTTGTCCAAGGAAGAGCGAGTTTTCTCCAAGACTATCAATTCTGTACCAGGGAGAAGGAGTTGTCGCTAGCACACTAGTATCCATCCCGAATACCATGCAACGGGTGTTGGAATAGGTCCGGAGAGTGCGACCATGGGAGACTACACCTGCTTCCTTAGTAGTAACATCATCAGTGGGCTGTATACACACAAGAAGAGCTGATCCATCAGAATTAGTTGCCAGGCGCCACAAAGTATATGGGCGCTGCTCGTCCTCATGCTCGTGATCATCACCATCGTCATCTCCCCATTGGTTATAAAAAATTTCAAGTATGGGTGGTGGAATGTTCACAGGACCTTGGAAACACAAGAAGAAAATTAATTAGTAAAGGGAAACTTGCTAACCCGCATGCATGTGGATGAAACAATTATAATTACGGTGGAAGACAAACGTACCGAAAGCATAAGGATTCCATACAAAAATAGTGCCACGAGTGGTGGCAGCAAACACAAGGCCCTCGTATTGAATTGCATCACAGTACTCATCCGTGTACAAAAAATTATTTTTGAGCAATATCCATCCAGTCAAACCACGAAGGACGGCAACAAGCTTGTCGAAGATAGCAACAACTTCATAGTTGTTGTAATTCCAAGAGCGGTTGGGAACTCGACAAATTGCTATCTTCCGTAGAAGACAGTCACCATGATCGGATTTGAACGTGCATACAATACCGGTGTGCTCAACCTCTGGGCAGTATGCGGAGATTTTTGGAAGTGGAACCCGGTCACGAGTGTACACATTCACAAGTTCCCACTCGCAGCTGGACCCAATGTAAACAACCCAATCTCCATTTGCGCCTGCCCAAGCCTTACCCTCAAGCGATGGCATCTTAACATCATATGTATCATTATCAAACGGCATCAACTTGCATAGGCTGAGGCCTCCGTAGTCCTGGCGCCAGTCATCAGGGTCACGGCGAAGAAGATAGGGGAGATCAAACCGCTCCTTGACTCTTGGGTTCCTTGTAATGATATTATTAGTTGAGTCAAGAATGGGCTTGAATGAACCTGCCATGCTAGCCAAGGTGATGACGTTGCACCAATCAATGAGTTCCTCCACCACGTCATCTTTTAGATCGGGGCAAGAATAATGGGGTCATTTCGAGCCTATTCCCTCCATGGAGAAGACGATCGAACAATGGCAGAAGAAAGGGTGAAGGGCTGAAGGAAAATGGAGGAGGGAGAGGAAGAGCGTGCGACAGCAGTTCCAAATCGAGAGGGAAAGGTGAAGAGTCGGTGGACGGTTGCCAGTTTGCCACGGTTCACGAAGAGGTGCCCCAGCCTACACGTCCGTTTGGAAATACTACTACTCGTCGTCGTCTCACTGATATGTTGGAACAGGACCACATCTCAACGAAACATAGTGTGTAATTTCTCGTGCAAAATGCGATTTGGACGCGTTAGCCTGAGGTGCCGCATTAGATTTTTTTTGTGAAAGTTTGCCGCATTAGTTATCGACCTTTATTTTTTTAACATGCAATCTGAATGGATAGCTCCTGTGGTCATCACACGTGAGCGGATATAGTGATGGTTGATTCGCCCGAGCAACTTATTATTATGGGAATATGGGAGTAGCAGCGGATTCAAGGAACAGAGAAATGATGGTTGCGTCATCCGAGCAACTTACTGTGGCGAAGGTGGGGCTCTTTGATTTGACTGATCACTAGTCATTACTACTGCGGCGCAACGGCCGGGATGAATCTTTCCCTGAAGTTGTGTTGTGCACTCAATATTGCTGCATGGCAGGTGGAGCCGGATGAAGGATGTCCAACATGTCGACGAAACGAAGCTGAATTGTTTCTGGCATTGCTATCAATCCTTCAGGATTTGTTTATATGTACACATAATTTTGATGAAATTGTACTGTGATGCTATGAAGGTTTCAAATTTGGTTCCCGCAGGAAAAAAAGGTTTCAACTTAGGATTCATGTGTCTTGCCTCGAGATTATCTCGTTACAACATTCCATCAAATACAAATGAAACTACCATGGCTAAAGCATCTCAATGGTTCGCAGATCAGCGCCAATATTCACATCACAACTAAAGATAAAGTGAGAAGGTGTACAAATAAAGAAAAAAATATAATTGATCGATGTTGTTCGTAGGCATGGCTCCATTTCCTTGGCACAGTGTTCATTGCTTGGCAGCTAGTTTCACCCAGCTCTGTAGCCAAAAAAGAGGTGTATGAAGGACACCACAATCCGATCATTTTGTGCATCTCCACTAAAATCGAGCGGACCATCCCTGTTTGCAAAGATATCTAGCCAGTGTGATTACAATAATAGTGGAACTAGATGATGAAACATAACACACATAAATAGAAGCTGATCACCTCTACGATCTCTCTTTAGGACTAACTTCTTGTTGGAGAAGATTAGGCACGGAGTTGGATGAGGAGGATAGCAAAACCAATCTCCCTTTCCGCAGTCCCACAGAAATGTAAAAACATTGCTCGTGTGACATTTTGGCGGAAATGCACAAAACACTCTTCAGAAAAGTGATTTGTGCAGTTCACCAAAAGGTCACAATAGCAACGAGGTGAAAATGGATAGCCCTGTTTGCAAAAGGAGGTTAAAAGAAAACAATTACTGCCCAATAACACGAGGACACATACGCTGACAAAAAAGAAGCATGTTCCATGTAATAAGGGAAAGATAGCACATGGTGGTTTATCAAAAATGGTTTGAGGAGGAGATTGCAAGATGGAAAGTACGTCGGCCGAGATACAATTTAAGCAAACAACTAAGAAGATCCACATGTAGCAACGTGGGAAGATGGGCAGTGGAGCAAGGCCGGAGGAAGCTGTACCTAAGGGTCAACGGGATGTTACTAGGAGGGCACCGGCGGCCGGGATCTGCCCATACTGCGGCAACGAGCAAGTGGCGAAGGCCCTATCGCTCCAGAGCTTGGTTAGAGAGAATGGTGGGTACCGCAGATCAGGACGTGCTGCCTCAACGCCGTCGAACGGAGAGACGATGAACATCCTCCCTTTCCGCCGGCGGACGGAATGCAGCCGGATCACTGACAAACGCTGAGAGAGAGAGGCCACGACGGCCTTGTGTGAGATGGTGTGACGAGAGACAAACCCATTTTTCCATTTTTCCCACGGCAATCATTTTATATTTTGTACGTGCCATTGAGGAATATATAACTTTATTTAATGCTAACGCGTCAAGTCGAACTTTGTTCCGTCTAGGCGCGGTACCCGACCCTCCTTCGAGTAAACAACTGCTAAACGCATCAAATTATCACGTGGGCTGCCTTTTCGTACAGAAACGAACTCCACCGTGTACCCGCGCGGGTGTGGCCGGGAACAAGACGTGAGTACGTGCGTCCTACGTGGACTTCTTCTTTAGGTGCAGGTACGTACGTGGGTGGGTGTGAGAGAGATGGTTTGTGCGAAACAGAGGCAATGTGTTGATGATATCTCAATCAGAAAAACGTAACATATGCAATGTGTGTGAAACGGAGTCATGGACGTGAGATATCGATAGAATTGAAAATAGGGATGAAGTGTGTGGTTGCGTGATCGATAAAGAGTGCCATCGAATTTGTGTTTGCCCACGTCAAAGATACAGGGCGGCTGGCCTACTGGAATTTGAGAGGGCAAAGGTGCAGGTTTTCTCCGTGGCATGGATACCTACAACGTTCGACTATCGGTGTGTGTGGGGGGAGGGGGTAGAGACCGATCGACTAGTATATGTGTGGGGAAGGAGAGAGACCTAGCTATGTATTGAGGGAGATTGATCGACATCCATGGATATGTGTAGCAGAGGAATAAGGTTGGGAAAAAGACAAAGGTATAGCGTCGGAGGGTTGGTGGTGGAGTGGCGTCTCACAAATGGTGGGATAGGCCTGCTAGACAAACGGAGGGTATGAGTGCAATATCAATAAGAGAGGGCAGGGGATGTCCGTCTGTCTATGCATGTGCGTGTGAGAGACGGGTCGGGAGGTATTCAAGGATGATGAGGGGAGAAGATATGGTTGTGGTAAGCATACGTAACTACATAGGAAGATCAACCATCGTGTGTCCGAGAAAAGGAGAGACATAACTAGCGAGGTAAGTGTATCAGTGCTTGGTAAAAATGAATTATAGTCGACCTGACTATATGTAGGGAGATCAGTTCATATACATGCCTGCATGTGTTAGAAGCAAATAAGGTCCAGAGAGGCAGACAGGGGGAGAGGGTGTGGCTAGGAGGTAGTGCGAGAGGCCTACCATGTCGAGGGGGGAGGAGTGTGCGAGTATGTGATCAATGAAAAGAGGGGCGGGAGTGTGCACCTGCGTGGAATCGTATTGGACATAGGGGGCATGGACGGTGAGAAGAGAAGAGGGGAAGTATATATGTGTTTGTTGTAGGCACACTTAGCTAGAGAGGTATATCGGCCGGTGTGTGCCGAAAAGAAGGAGCCGGGAGCCTACACACACCGCTGGTGGACAACCTAAAGAGAAATAATGAACATGCGCGATGGAGGGGACGCTAAGGGTGTGTGAGAGGGGGGCGGGCGTGTGCATGCATGATAGAAAGTTAGCGCTAGCTAGCTACAAATAGAAGAGGATCGTGAAGTGTAAAAGACGAAAAAAGATCATAATTCATTATAAAAAAGTGGATACAGATACTTGAGGAAAATATCATAATGTAGAACATAGATTATAATTTGGGCTAATGTGTGGCTTTTGCAACTCAGGCCTAAATACTTGTCATAGGGCACTATACTTTGTGTGATAAACACGGTGTACGTATGGAACATGGTTTAGATTACGAATATATAGTTAGTACATCAAATGTACTATTATTTGGAATCAACATCAAGTGTATTCAGAAAATAGAATTCAAGTTCATGTAGTACACATAGTTCATATCTATCTCTATAGTAATCATGTGGTGTGTTATTAAGGTAATACATGAATGATGGTTGAAGTTGGCAACAATCATGATTGTAGATTCTTATTGAAATAGAGAAACGAATTCAAATTTAGTTTGAATTGCAGCGGTAGTATAGACATTTGGAATGCACTAAAATGTTGGTATGAGTAGGTTAGATGCATTATACAGCAAGCGAAAAAAATTAATTGGACATAACATGGATTCATACTCCCTCCTTCCATCTATATAGGGCGTAATGAGTTTTTAAAGACCGCCTTTGACTATTAACAAGATTAATAGTACATGACATGCACAATGTGTGAAAAATTATTTCATTGAAAGAACCTTTCACAGATGAATTTAACGGTGTGCTTTGTGTAACATGCATGTCATATATTATTGCTCTAATATTTGGTCAGAGTTAGCATCGAAAAACGCATTAGGCCCTATATAGATGGAAGGAGGGAGTAGCTTTGAATAGAATTTTTATAGTAAAACGGGGCAAGACTCTCTCTTTGTGTGGTGTGAATAGTTTAAATTTTTTTGTTTTCTTTTTGGTTGAGGGAAGTGCGAATTGATTTGGTACGTACAAGTACAATATTACTACACATTAGGCTTGTCCCTAAAATTCAACCCGCGCCTTGTTATATCTCGAAAATTCAGATATCGTGCTCCCAAAACTGGCGCCTTCACAACCCGCGCCTTGCTATCCCGAAATTACAACGCGCGCGAAAACTCCCTCCAGCTACCAAATCCCGACACGCGAAATCCCCCTTCTAACCCTGAGCCAAAAGGGCCGCTAGCTCAAATCGATGGGGGGTACTTTTGTAACACACCCTACATTTTGGACAAGCGCGTCCCTAAGTCATGCTTCACCCCCTCCCATCGCCCCCTTTTCGCCATTTGAAATCCCATGCCGCCATAACCTCTCCGCACCAGCCGCGAAACCCCACCCTCCTCCGTCTGCCACCTCACCGCTGCCCAGTCGGAGCCTCTTCCCCGACTACGTCGTCCACCGCAACAGCTCGACGTCCCTCGTCCACCTCCCCAGATGAGGATCCGTCGTCCATCTCGCCGTCCCGCCGGTTCAGCCGCCCCGTCCTTCACCTCCAAGGAGCTGCTCCGACGATCGCCTCATCTATCGCGGCTGCTCCATCCCCACAGCACCGCCTTAACCTGCTCCACCGGAACCGCAACATCCTCACCGACTCCTCGGATGAAGCCGAGGCCTACTCGGCACCACCAAAGAGGTTGTACACTCATCGCATCGCACCTTCTCCTTAACTCGACCTCCTGGCACCGACGGTGCTCCATCCCGCACCCCCATGGAGCTACTACCTTGAAGCCGGCGCCGCGGGCGACATCTCCATGGCGGCTCTCCCCCAGTGCAAGGCCCCTTCGGTGGCGGCATCCATACCAGCCGGATCTGCTACTGCTGCTCCGGCTCTCACTCGATCGCTCGCTTGCCCAGCTGCTACTGCTGCTCTGCTTCGATTTAGCCACACTTTAGTTGACTGAATCGACTTTTGGGTCAGTCGATTTTCAAGGGTTGGGGGGGGCTCGCTAGAGTTAAGGAAGAACCACCTGCAGCAGGGACAGGGGCTCACTGGAGAGGTACCCTGCTATCTATCTTAGGGTTCAGGGTGGGGGCGGGGGGCCTAGAGGGCTGGCCGGGGCGGCGGTGGGGAGTTTTTTTGGGGCGGCGAGGCGGCGCTGGGGCCGGCGGTTTGGCCGGTGGTGGCTGGCGGCTCAGGGGGTGCAGGTTGAAGATGAACTGCAGGCCCTCCCTAAACTACATGTCAAGCGCCTCTCTGCTACCATTGCGTTCAGCTTCGACACTAGCATTCAGATTCCACAGTAAATTTCAGTTTCGACAGTTAAGTTCAGAGTCAACAGTTTTTACCTCATCTGTTGTAGTCAGGTGGTTTTTGCAGATGTAAATTTTACATCCATTTTACATCATCTATTGGAGATGCTATTAGAATCCCACTTGAGATTGACGATGTCTGTCTTGTGCTGCTTCAGCCTTGACGTCTTACGGCTCACCGGAGCTGCTCCAACGACAGAATGATCCATCACAACAGAGCAGTGCCCTAGACACCGTCTACAGATTCCTCAGATATTCCTCCACACCTCCGATAGCCACCTCTACCTTAACTGCTTCAGCGACCAACCCAATGATGCTGAGGTCGACACGTCTACGGCAAGGAGGTTGTACACTTGTTGCATCACTTATTACTATACATTCACGTTGATCCATTAGGGCTATTTTGGTTCAACGGAAAAACATAGCAATAGGGAATCTTCCAATGGCACTCTACTATTCAATTATTCATGCATTTTGTTGAAAGGAATGAAGCAAAACCTCCACGGGGACCTACTTTTCAAAATCCTATGCATGAAAACAAGACCAAGTGCATTAGTGCCAGAATAACTTTCTAACAGTACATGCTTTCATATGGTTTCACTTTATTTTGGCCATGTTTCTTTGCATTCCTCTGCTCTTCCAATTCCTGTAAACCAAACACCCAAGTTGACAGAAATCCTGTGTTTACAAATGCTCTGTTTACCATGCGCATTTTCCTATCCTATTCCGGTGTTTTTCCTATCCCTGCGTTTTAAGACCCATTAAAGCCAAATGAGCCCTTATAGAATTACTTCAGTTACAGGTACGTGTCGAAGAGAACTTTGTGTGGTTTGTCTTGCTCCTACTGTGACGTCGTCCACCTCACCTGAGCTGCTCCATCGACTGAAGCATCCACCAAACCAGACATCACGACTCCTGGCCGTCTTTCGCCGCCTCAGATCTCCTTCCCTACCGTTGGCACCCACCGCAACGGCATCACCATCATCGACTCAGCAGATGAACCTGAGGAGTACACGGGTCCACAAGAGAGGTCACACTCTTTTGTTTCTGCTTATGTTATGCATTGCTTAAACTTACCTACTACTTTATCGTCCTATTCATCTCTTGGACTCCCAAGTCAGGTCCAAATTAATGTTCAAACTTGAGTTCTAAATTAGTTGTGGGGCACATATCGAGGCAGCAATGAATAGTATGTCCGTCTAATATCTGGTTCACCTAGGGTATGCCTATGTTGTTCATCTTGGGTGGGAAACAAATAGTAAAGCAATCATCATCTGTCTTTTTATTAATTTAAAGCAATCATCAGCCTGCTTATCATTATGTTTGGATCCATCCACTGGTTGTTACCATCACTCTAAATTTCTGCATGCTCTCCTTACATAATCTCACCATATTTTTTTCGTATGCATGTCAGATATTGTACACAGTCATGCTGAACATGTAGAGAAAAAGAGAAGAGTCTTGTACGGCAATACAATGTCATGCAGACATCGCTCCATGGTGGGTTCAATGGCAAACCCTCCCCACCCCTCTCCAGATTGTAATCCAGAGGAAGATATCTGTTCTGAGGCGGATTCAGACGCTGCTGACCACTCCTATTTACCCCCCAAGGTGTTTGCTCTACCTTGGCATGATGATGTTAGTCATATCATGCATATGTTGCCTTGCAGTGCCTACTTTTGACATCATATATGTCATCTGCTTAGTTTAGACATGTTCTATAATGCCACCTGTTTAGTTTCTATATCATATATGGGAATTATGCAGTCTCATGTCTTTTAGCCAGCCATAATATATGTGAAATGTGTAATGCCATCCTGTTTAACCAGGCATCATATATTTGAATGATATCTTGCCCATCCTTTTCTTCATTACATTTCCATTTGTCGACAATGTTTGTACATTGAACTACTCTTCCTGTGAATCAACCATTTGGGTGGGAGATGGAAAAACCTGGAGTGAAAACAAGGCATTGAGAGAAGACAGTGCTACCTGTCTAAGCAGATCTCTTGTTGGGTCCTGATAGCTCCTCAGAGATGGATTCAGAGAAAGATGACCAGTCCTATTCCCCCACTGAGGTGTATGCTCTAACTTGGCACGGTTATACTGCTCATATCATGCATATGGTGGCTTGCATTGCATAGTTTAGACATCATATACACAATATTCAACATCATGTTCTTAGTTCAGACATCATATCGAATGCCCTCTGTTTTGCATATAAATCACATATGTGAATTAAATGATGCGATCCTAATTACTTAGATAACATGTAGGTGAATTATGTCATGCGATCCTGTTTTGTTATTCATCATATCTTTGAATTATGTTATGTTTTGCTATCCAGTTTAGATAGACATCATATATGTGAAATTATGTCATGCTATCCGCTTTAATTAAACAATATACATGTCAACTATTTCATGCTCTCTTTTTTCCACACTATCTATTGCATTTATCTCTCATACAATGTCTGTACATTCAACTATGTTTCCTGTTTATTATCCATTTGAATTGGAGCGGGTGATGCCACTATCTAGCGGACTAAAACCACGGTCTTCAAATAAAACAGTGCTACCTCTTGGTGGAGATAGCACCACGGTTGTACATGCACCAGAACCAGCCCTACCACACATAACCCAAACTCTCGCAGATTGTGCCCCTACTGCGATGGACAGAGAACCAGCTTCACCCAATCTAACCCCAACCCCAGCCGATAGTAACCCAGTTCCTGTTGACACATCACCATCTCCACCACAGAGCTCCCAAACAAGAGCAGTTAGTAAGGCAGCTCCAGTGCCCAAAGGGCCAACACTATCACTGCGAACCCCAACTCCACCAGTTAGTACGCCTATTCTTGTGGAGGAAGCACAACCAGCTAGTTGTAGTTTAGCATCTATCGCATTTGATGTTGTTAAATCGTGTGTGCGTATATTCCCATCTTGGAAATATTATACTGAAGATGAAGGAAAATGCCAGTTGCAGGTGTTTGTCCAGGAGTTATGTGTATGTAATGTTATGCATGGCAATTACTTTGTTTCGTCCCATACATCCTACCTCCATGATGGTTATAATATAGAAAATTTTCCCATTTTTCTCTATAGAGAAGGACTGATTTGGAAACTCAGTATGAGGTAACCTGTGCTAATACCTCTGCTATCTTCCAGAATGCTTGGTGGTAGTATCAGAATTACCTAAAGAAAATGTACTTCACCGGTAAAGAAACTCATCAAATTCCCTTACGTTATCCTGAGAAACATTTACTGGACGATGACTGGGAACGCCTTGTTCTGTACTGGTCCCAAACCAAGAATGTGGTAAGGTCTATAAGCTCATTTTCTATTTTTAAGTATTATATTCTTGCATCTTACTGTACTCTATTCATGTAGAACAAGTGCCTAAACCTGAAGAACAACTGTTCTAATTTAAGATTCCATTGCTATCATAGTTCAAAAAAGCGCTAGGCGTTAATTGTGCGTTTTGCCACCGCCTTGCGCTTTATTGACCAAAGTGCATGCTTATGTGCAGTTATGCACAGATTAAGCATAGTAATGCGTAATGCATTTTGCCAACGCCTAGAGCCTAGGCGCGCTTAAGCGCGCCTTTTTTAACTATGATTGCTTTGCTCTTGTATCACTGTATTTACTCATACAAGCTTATTTTTAAATTGAAGGGTCCAATCGAAACTCCAATGCACAGCAGGTATGTTCACGCATGTTTCTTTAACATGTTTGCTCTTATCAATAGCTCTGTTGATTTCAATTCTAATTGTGTATACAGTTGACTTTCATTCATGCACATTACTAGCATCACAACAGAGCCAATAGTGTTGTTGTACATGTAGACCCATGGTACCCATCTGAAATGTTGTTGTGCCATGTAGTTTCCCACGCTTTGTATTCTTTCACTGCTGCTTTGTCTTGAACTGATATGATTTGAACCGTGTCTCTATTTTGATTTGGCAAGACAATGCAGTGACCATAGGACATAGGTATATGTTTGTTTGATGCTTTTATTATGTACTAGTACTTGGCAATAGAAGACTTGGTAGTTTAATCCTGTCCACCTTACTAATGAACTGGTTCACCGAAATGAGTTTCATATACTAGTACATGCTAAACTTGTTATGTGTCTGCTTGTTTCTTATTTTAAAATGCTGACAGAATATTGGGGAAGAGTGCCTTATTAAGCAATGGTAAAGGAAGTAATGTAGATAAGGTTCAGGATAGTGACACATCCTTGTTAGTCTCCAACAAAGCTGATAAAACAGCTAAGGAAGACTCTCTTGAAGACAGCGAGACAACCCCAAAGTCCTGTCTTGGTTTAGTGTTCGAGTTACTGGCCACTACTGCTTGCACAAGCTATTCAAACTCACTGTCTGAATCAGTTCGGTTTCTTGAGTCCCAACTACAAGCTGAAAGACATCGATCAGCTGTGCTGCGACAAGAAGCGGAAGGACTGCGGAAGTCCCTGGAGCATTCAGATGCATACTTTCTGGTGCAACAGCAAGCGTTGGAGGATTTTAGCGCCAAACAGGACAAAGCTAATAAGCTTGCTAAGCTTATTGCCAGCATGGTGGATACCCAGGATAATGTTTCTTGAGCTCTTCTGAAGTTGTTTCAGTTATGCTCTTGTTTTGTTGCCGCGTTTATTTACACTGGTGGCCAATTTTGACGGCCAGTGTATGTAATATGCTGCTTTGTTCCCTATATTTGCACTGGTGGCGAACTTTGATGCCCAGTGGATGTAATATGTGTAATAGCGGTAATAGGCTAGCGTTTATTGCTTGCTTATTTATTTACTTATTGTCTTGTTTAGTTCTTTGCTTGTAGTCACTTCAGTTCTTTTTCTGTGTTTTTCTAGTGGCCACAATAGCCTATTTTTGGTAACTAGGCCAAAATAATCATGGCAACACATGGACTGTTGTAACCATGGGCCTCCTGCAGGCAGTATGATCCATGGGCCTTCTTCCGGACGTAGGATCCATTGGCCTTCTATACGGGCCGTAGGGTCCATTGGCCTTCTATAAGGGCCTTAGGATTCATGGGCCTTCTACGGGTCGTAGGGTTCATGTGCCTCCTATGGGCCGTAGGGTCCATGGGCCTTCTACGGGTCATATGATCCATGGGCCTTCTACGGGCCGTACTATTCATGGGCCTCATACGGCTGTAGGATCCATGGGCCTTCTACGGGGCGTATCATCATTCTGCCAATCATGGGTCGTACTATTCGTGGACCATAACAGGCCGTTAATAGGCCGTATTTGATAACTCTATGAAAACAGCCCAACGGGTTTTTTTGACATGAAAACGGCCCAACGTATTAACGGTCCGCAAATGGGCCGACTATAACAATGGGCTGAATTTGGCCCATAAGCAGAAAATGACAGTAACCGGCCGTATGTAACTGAATGCTGCAAATGAGCCCAAGAATCAATGGGCCCTGAGAAGGCCGAAAGATAACTTGGGCTGGAAACGGCCCAATGGAATAACAGGCCGTTAATGGGTATAAAGTGATACACTGTTCATTACGGGTCAGTTTCACCACGGGCCGTTAATGGGCCAAGAGTTACAAAGGGCCTCATATGGGCCGAAAGAAGTCATGGTCCACACATGGGCCGGAAGTTAAAACGGGCTGGAATCATATTGGACGGCCCAGATGACGCTAGTGGGCCTAATTTGGATAGGGCATAACGAGCCCTGGGTTAGCGGGCTGTAAATGGGCTATATGCGAACAGGCCATTAACAGGCATTTCGTGGGCCGGCCTGCCACCTTTTGACCAAGTCAAACGGGCCGGCCTTTTCACAGGAATGGGCCTCTGTTGGGCCGTGCCACGTGTCGCCGTATCATAGGAACCTTCTGTCAATGAGCGGATGACATATTTCCCAACGGTGAGCCGACACGTGTTTCCTCGAGCCAATGATGATTTTACACGTGGAAAATCCCCATTGGTCGGGGCTGTTAACGGGTTATCGGATCCAAAACCCGACCCGATAGCTTAACGGCGTTCGGTTACGGTGGATGCCACGTGTCGGTCACCCTTGATGAAAGCACTTCTGTGACACGTGATTTATCGTCATGGAAGTGGACACTTCCGTGATGATAATTTTGGTAATGTCATGGAACACTCTACGATAGCACAGGTATGACTATCTTGATTCTGTCATAAAATCGTCATGGATGTACATGCATGACAAAAAACGCGACCTACAGTGACAAACCTGTATCATCACGGAAGTGTATTTTTTTGTAGTGTATGCCAGGATTGTTCCATCTATATGAAGAACACGTGGGACTGGAACTACGAGACGGACATGTACCCAGAAGTGGACGTACGAACCTGAGTAATGTAGCGCAGTAAGTGAAGTAGAAAGGCACAAATGGTATGAACATGCGTGGCATATAGGGTGTGTTTGGTTGCGTTCTCGTCTCAGCATAGTTGTTCCCTCTTCATGCATGCTCAACTCAACACCCCTCTTCATGCATGCTCTCTTCATGCATGCTTCTAGTGTATTTGTGCTAAACTAGTGTGGACTCATGCACCCTCCATACACTCTACCAAACACCCAAAAGTGGGTCGAGAAGGGAAATCTTGGGCGGCATTTGTCTCTTACTACGTACTACCATTAAATGTTGTACGTGCAATGCACGGTGATGTTATGGAGTATGTGCCTAAGTACTCTACTACTACTATATTAGTTGGAGGCACATATTAACTTTTATATTTCTTTACGTGTATGCCCCGAGACCTTCCAAGTAGACGTGTCTTTCTCTCCAGGTTGCAATTTGTATCGTTCATACCACTAAGTACTACTACCATACTACGTGTGGTCTCCGACCCAGAAGTGGAAGAAGTGGAGACGCTCTACCACGCTTTTTTTGCGCTGGGCTCTATCTACCACGTTGTTCATGTTCCACTCCTTTCGCTGACGTGTGGGACATCCAGCACGTGCCATGTTTGGCACTCTTCGTCGTAAGAGTTGAAACGCTAGCATTCATCAGAAATAAAAAATACTTATGAATTAGCAGTGATACTTTTTTGAGAACCAATCAGTAGTGATACTATACCACGCGGTTTCCTTGCTCCTCGATATCAGAAAGAATACTTTCGTTCGCCAACATGTGGGACGTCGACCATCCTGGTCCACTTGTCATGCACATAGAACTCCAAGGGAGAGTCACCCCGGTCGTCGCACTGCAGTAACAATGACTAATGAGCCGTCAAATCACAGGCCCACTTCCCACTTTGAAGTTGCTCGAATGAAGGAACCATCATGACTTCGTTGAATTTCGCTTCTTGAAGAAAACTATTGTACCAGCAGTACTGCTAGCTATAGTAGTTACTCCAATAGAGGCCTCCTTTCGTTCATGGGATAGGAATTTTATAGGAATATGAAAATCATAGGAAGTGAGATGACATGCATCTCAATTCCTATAGAGAAAGAGATGCCATTTGATGCATAGGATAGGAATTTTTTCATTTAGTCTAGGCTAATGTACTGGTAATTTGATCTAAAAACTACAATAGTAACTAGTAGTACTGGTACATGCTCGTACTCAGACAGAGACACACACACTAACTACTAGTACTACTACTTCTCACATGTTGGCCAGACGCCGTCGTTCTCCTTCCCGGCTTTGTCAGCGACACCCCACCATGATTGGATCTCCGCCGACCTCTCCGCAGCAGCGCGTGCGTCCTCTTCTTTCTTGCGGCGGCGGGCCTCTCTTTTCTTGAGTGCTTTCTGACTTTTCCGCTCCCTCTGTGCGGCTTTGGCCGCCTCTTTCTCTACCGCCCATTCGGCCTTGGCATCTTCAAATTCCTCCCATGTAGGTGTGAGGTCGCGAGCGACGATGAACTCGGCACGGCGGGATGCCATCACTTCCCTACCATTTTGTGTGCGGTCATGGGCGGCGAGGAACTCGGCGCGGCGGGATGCCATCGCTGCCTTCTCGGTTAGTGTGCGGCACGGTGGCATGAACGACGCTTGGTGAGAGCTCTGGGGTGGAGTGGCCGGACAACCGTATAGTGCATTGGTTTGTCAAGAGCTGAAGGACAGAAGACGAAGGAAATTTGGATTCCCCTTCAATCCTGGTCATTTATTACCGAGTAAACTGCATTGGCGGTCATCGAACTTATCTTGATAGCTCACTTTGATCATTGTATATGAGATATGGTGATTATACGGTCACTGGCTCAGCGTATTGCTCCGTATTTTTCTGGTTGACCAGTCAAACAGTCTGCATGCGCCTCATGAGCTCGTGTTCTTTATCAATCTATGTAGGCCTACCTGCCAATGGAGAAAGAAATACTGTAAAAACCAAAATTATGCGTATGTGGGGAATCAAACCACGGACTCATCGCTGCAACGCACCCTCGTCAGCCAAATGAAAATGAAATACTTCGCGTCAGACACTCACGCTCATGCTGTCAAAGCATGCTAATGCATGCACATCACCCTCTAAATCAAAGTCATGCTCATGGCGCAACGCAAACAGCGAGCCCATCACCTGCGCGCACCGGCGGTGCTTGACATTACTGTTTAGACATTTGATGGAGGCCTACGCGAACGCCGAGCATGTATTCACCTGGCTCATCACCAACAGTCATACTCGGAGCGCCTTGCTCATGCATACCGTCCAACACAACGACAATCTATAAAACAGCCTAGCTAGAGAGGGTACTATGGTACGGAGTATGTACTATCGTGAGCGACCAATCTTAGTGCCACTGCACACAAGTGTCTGTCTAATCGATTCGTTCATTATTCATAAGTTATGCATGGTTGTGTGGTGTCTAATGGTGGTCGTCAAAGGTTAGCTGGTGATAAGAGCGGTTGTCAATACATGCCACATATGCTTCAAAGGCTCGTCATCCATGAGTTCACACTTTACCACCACGCCATCATCTGACCGCCATAGCCTACCGAAACCCCTTCCATCGCTAGCGCGTGCTTCCCGCCTGAAACGGTCACCGTCTCTCCAGAATGTCAATGCCGCATTCACCGGACTTAATTGCAGGTGCAATTGGTGTGTCATTGACATGCGGGTCAGATGCCGGTTGGGCCCACATGTCAGTAACCCAACGCATCTGCAGTTAAGTCACTGAAGCAGCGTCTGCATTCATGCCCGACGAACCTACTCCGGTGCCAGTTGTCCGTCCGTCTGCCGCGGCTCATTGCCATTCGCCCGCTATATTAACTTGAGCCCCAGCTCCCAGCCATAGCCAAAGACACACACTTATTCTCCTCCGGTCCCTTCCTTCTATCGGCACCACTCCAACCATGGCCTCCTGGCGCTCCGAAGCTCTCTTGTACGTATTGTCGCAGGAGCAGACGAGGGACATCGGCGGCTCCGCTCCGGGCGCTCTCCAAAGCTCTCTTCGACGTACTATCGCAGGAGCAAACGAAGGAGATCGCCGGCACTCCCCCCCCCCCGGCCGCCCTCCGCCGCCACGACCACGAAGCCGGCGCACGTGCGCGGGCGCAGCCAGCAACGAGGAAGAGTAGTACACGGTAGGTCGCTGCCGCTCTGGTCCCACGAAGGCCACCACTACTCCACTCAGTCGACGCTAAGCTTGGTGGGGTAAACATCGGCAGTCGATTAGCCACTTGACGGCGATGTGGAGGCGGAAATCTTCAGAACCTTGTGCTCCGGAGGAGGAGGTTATCGAGGCGGATGAGGAGGAGGCAAAGGCAATGGCCGGCTTTCTCGGGTTCATGGCCGAACATGGTGGTCGGGCACCGGCGATCGTTTAGATTAGGTTTACAGTAGGTTTTAGTACGGTTTGTGCGAAATATGTAATGAATATCATCTAGTTTGTAGGAAAAAATTTCGAAATGTAATGAATGTCATCCGGTTAATTCGAAATTTGCTTTGTTTGCACGAATTTCGTCCGGTTAGTTCATATAGTTGTCGAACGATATGCGGGCAACATCGGATGGCATCCATCAGTGTCCTCGGACAGATGCCGATGTAAATTTGTGGGCTAGCGCTGGAGATGCCCTAATTATCATGCTATAATCGCTAACAGTGCTCCATTATTTGGCAGGGAACAGTTATCCCTCGATCAAAATCAGATCCGCGGTGTTTCGCACTCCTCCCGCGTAAGAGTGTAAACTCTTGCTTACATAAAAATGAAGCAAGTGGACGGCACTGTAGCACGTCATATCACTCAAACTAGCCCACCTAACGAGCGGGAAAGCACCGCCCTCGTCATTTTTATCTGGATTTCTATCGATCGATCGCGCGAAAATGTTACGCTTCGCAAGTTCTAAAGGAAAAGCGGCACACTTACGACTCGTATGCGTCGCACCCCCGACAGTCCGGCTCGCACGCCGCTCACCAGAGGGGACACGCGTTGTCTTGCAATTTCACTGACATGTGGGACTGTAATTGAATAAACCGTCGATAGCCAAAATCTAATCGCTCGGCGGGCGTCGGCTGAGAAGAGAGAAATGGGGGAGGGAGAAGAGATCGCACGCCCACCGCGCACGGACTCCCAGAAATATATGGTGATAATGTGAGGTGGGCCATGCTGGAGTCCGGACCGCTTCCGGAGGCCGCTCTGATCACCCTGGCCCCTCAAGACGCCAGTTTCCCGCCGCATGCATGGAAGTAGTACCCGCTTATGTGGAGGAGGCAGAGGCATTGACAAAGTCAAGGAGTGGGCTCTGTAAGAGCCCGTCTCTACACATGCTCCTAGGTATAAAAAAATAATTCTAAAAAAGGCATAAAAACAATTGTGTCTAAAAAAGAAAGCTAAAAAACATTTGAGAGGAAATAGGTAGAGAGAAAGTGAGAAAAAGTTGTAACCTTATAGCCAACCTTATAGTCAACAGTATGGTAGCATTACATGAGGAAGGAGGGAGCGGTGCACATGCCAAGTTCACTGGGCTGCCGTGTTTCACACTCCTCCGTCGTAACAGTGGAGACAATAGCTTACATAAAAAATAAATAGTGAATACTCGTTGCTAATCCTCTATATCGGAAAGAATACTTTCATTCGCCGACATGTGGGACGTCGACCATCCTAGTCCACCTGCCATGCACAAAATTATCCTGGTCTACCCCGGTCGTATCGCAAGCCCAACCTTTCCCACTATAAGTTGTTCGGACGAAGGAACCATCATGACTTTGTTGAATTCCGCTTCTTCAAGAAAACTTACTGTACCCGCAATACTGCTACCACACACGAAGACTGGGCGGCACTGTACCACGTCATATCACTAAAACCCACTAGGCCAAACTAGCCCGCCTAGGTGGGGAGTACATCTCTGCACTGCTATGATTTTGTGTTGTAGTAGTACGTCTCTGTACTTTTGCTACGATGTTCCTACCCTATGAACCAAATGAGGCTTGAATATATCCGTGTCGACTATTGTCTGATTGATCGCTAAGCCTACAATTTTAGGAGCTAGGGCTATTGGTCGATCGATGACGGATAAGTATAAGCGTACCACGAGCTCATCAGCCCCAACGTTTCTCTTTAGTGAGTGTTTTGCAAGTAGTATAGTTCGCACAGTAGCTAGCCTACTAACACCAAGAATCATCAAACAAGCCCTACTGATATGATAAACAGTTCAAACTTACATCTAAGCATGCCATATATTACATCAAAAGCTGGTGAGGATACATCTGTTTCCATAACTCAGAGAGGGTTCGCATGATTCACTATCAAACAAAAGTAGCAAGTACTGCCCACACAAGGTAATGCACTAGCCCTAAGATGTTTTAATAACACGCATCGTTCTGGTAATTAAACACAGGGCAATGCAAACTACCCTGAAGGATTGGCGCGACCAACTATTTCTTGTCATCGATCTCTCGGGCAATGACCACAGCACGGACAGCGGCATGGGAATCGATCTCTGGGGCAATGTCCACAGGACTGACCGCGACATCAGAATCGATCTCTGTGGTGATGTCCACAGGATGGACAGCGGCATCGGAATCGATCTCCGGGGCGATACCAACAGGATGAACCGCAACATCGAAAACGATCTCTGGGGCCTTGTCAACAGGACGGGCCGTGACATCGGAATCATCAAGGACGTCCACCGGCACCTGCACAACCCTAACATATTAGCAAGCACATTGCAAATAATCAAAAACCACAACTATGGTAATAAGCCATTATTTTTTTACCTTGTGCAGCTCACCGGGAGATCTCATCCCTCCGGGGGCCATCTCCTCGTCCTCGATGGGGGCCATCACCTTGCCAGGGGAATACTGCTTCTCAACGGCGACTATCTCCTCAAACTCATCCTTGAGCCTCGCATAGGTGGCCATCAGAGTTTCTGGGGTAGGCACGGTGGGTCCCTTGCTGTTCTTCCAACTTTCTTTGAGGAGTTCATCCTCCAACGTCGTTAACTCTTTGGCCAGTGCTTGTTTCTTGGAGTTATTCGTCTCCATGGATTGGCCCGCCAACATGGTCAACTCGTTGGTCGGTGCTCACTTCCTGGAGATCGTTGTCTCCAGTGGGCTGTCCGCCGGCAACGCTTTGCCTAGTGCTCCAGGATCTATCAATGAACTGGCAAACAAAAAACAATCGAAAGGAAACCACAATTGCAATGAAAACGGGAAAAGAATAGGCTGTGAGAATCGGTCGGTGCTTCACAAAAAGAAGATGCTTGGAATGAAAATATAGCAGCATAACTGATTCGCCCACCTTTCCTTCATCGGTACAGAAGAAAAATGGCGGAAATGAGTAGCCTGGAGTGAGGTTTTCTTCAAGAAAGGGAAGAAAGGGCTTCAACGAGTGTTCAAGTGAAATGATGGTTGCTTCGTCCGGTCCAACTTGGAGGCCACCTTACCACTGCTGGTAAAGGTGTGGGTTTTGTGATATGACGGGTCATGATGGCCACACCGGGGTGACAGGTGAGTCTCGACTGTAGCACCGGGCCCGGATGTTTTGATGTCCCGCATGTAGATAGAGCGGCTAGTCATATAGGAGTGCTCAGTATTGTGCACCGCGACCAAGGCGGAGATGAAAATGAGAGAACTACGTAGTTAATGCATGAGTTTAATTAGGGTAGTTTTGTAAAGTATGAGATACATTCCTCCAATCGCAAAATGCCTTGGTTCATGAGATTTGAGATTTGAGCCCTATAAACCGAAAGGGAGGGGGTACTACACCTGGCGTAGTCTAGTCACTTGTTGAAATCTCTAGAAAGGCTCCTTTCCGGTTTACACGGCTATACTACTCCCTCCATCTAGGTGTGTAATAATTCCCAAAACACTTAGGCACGGTGCATTAAATTCTACCTTGTTTCTTGTTTCTTGACATATCAACCAATAAGAGATGAGAGGTGTGCATGCTTTTAATGACTTGAGACTACCAAACACGACATGCAATGGCTAGTTCATTGCATTCAATGCTATTAATTAGCAAATAAACATTGGTGACCCCAGGAGGAAACGGTGCTAAGCGCGTGGACCTATGCAGAATGAGTATCAACCAATGGATGATGGAGTTTAATTGTTAAACAATTCAATGAGGGAAGCTTAGCTAAAAATTCAATGACTTACACACCTAGACGGTGGGAGTAGCAAGTACTAGTACTACAATAGTGGGCTCAAATAGCAAACAGGCTCTCATGCAAGAGCCTGGCTACTATATGCATGCTCCAAGGCACCGCACCACGCAAGCGTTCGCAACTGCCACGTTCGGGTTGCACTTGGCTCTTTGCCTCTTCAAGAACACAAACAATGATGTTACTCCTACTTCTACAGTATTGGATCCACTGCTGCATGTCCGTCCACCTCGTGCGGGAGGGATAGCGTGTAGCATTACTGCTCCTGCCTTTGCGTCTATGACCGGTGGGCCCAACAGGTGGTTGGCTCTCCTGTCATGCACCCAAAGGCAGGTGCAGTTAAGGCACCGGAGCTCAATCCACGAGGGAGAGGGTGTTGTAGTAATCAAACTTCTCGGTCTTGTACGAGTTGACGCGACACATCAAAGCATTGCACTCGATATAAGTCTTTTTACACATTTCAAATGGACTACAACATACGGATGTATGTAGACATATTCTGCTTCGTATGTAGTCACTTGTTGCAATCTCTAAAAAGACTTATATTTGGAAACGTAGGGAGTACAACGCATGCATGCATGGCGTGACTTTCCTTTTGATACTTGCATGTGTTGATTTGATGCATGTCACACAAAAAATACGGGGTTGTTTGGATTGTGACTATGTTTGTCTTATGTTGCCACATTATTTTTCCCACACTTGTCACACTTGCCTAACTTGAGTTGCTCAAATTGTTAGACACACTTTGGCTTGCCTAAGGGAATCTTTCCATAAGTTTTGTGTCTATGACATGTGGGGTTCACTTCTAATAAAAAAAATCTTGTCTTAGGTCTGGCTAATAAAAAAGACCTATATTTAGGAACGGAGGGAGTAGAAAATATAAATAATAATGCATGTTGGGGCAACCCATGTTTCCGCTAATTTTAGTCGTGGGCTTGTTCACAATTTTTATGAGGGGGTGGTTATTCAATTAATGGAGGGACTTGTAGTACTACCAGACTTGAACGATACAAAGTGCGACCTGGCACACCGTAACACCACTTGGAACAAGCGGGTAGCTATCTCAAATCACAATCAACAACTAAAAAAATCGCGACCTAGCATGTAGTACACAATTTTAAACGATTGTTTTGATGGAGTGAAAAAGGAAAACTACCCCACTACAAATATATAGGTCGCAGCCTCCGCGCTTGCTTGCTAGGGTTGCTCTATTCACACAATCTCATCCTCTCCAGATCTAAACAAGATAGGGGTGGTAACACTATCTTTCTCCCTTCAAAAAACACTATCTTTATATCCTCACCGCTGGTTACAGATCCGGACGTATCCCCATCCGTCGGTGAAGGGGAGGAGGGGCAGCGCTTAGGCCGTCGTCGACAGCGAGGTAGGAGACCCACTGTCGGCTGCACCATTATCTCTGGCCGAGCGCCGGCGTGGGAGGTCCTCTGATCCCTTCGTTGTTGCATGTCGGCCTATCCGGCCTCCCGCCGCCCACCTATCCACATCCCGACGACCTTCAGGTATATCTTCGTTTGAAACTGCCTTAGCTCTACTTCCCCAGCTTGCTACGTCGCTGCATGTGCATCATTTTCTACCTGTCAAACCCTCTCGATCGGATGGTCCAACGTCACCTATTTTTTTTTCTATTGTTAGAGATAAAGCTACTTCACGGAGTCGAATCTTGTAGAGTACTTGGTTCAAACAAGAAATAAAGTGGGGGTGGGGGATTTAGTATGTACTCCCTCCGTCCGGAATTACTTGTCATAAAAATGGATGTATCTAGAACTAAAATACATCTAGATACATCCATTTCAATGACAAGTATTTCCGGACGGAGGGAGTACATCGGACTTGGTACAAACAGGAAAGAAAGGGGATGAAAGTAGTACAAACTCGTCATCCAATCGGTCTCTTGGTCGAAAAGGGAAATATAGGGGTAATGTTGTAGATAGTGGTATGACCAGGACTGGATTTGCTATCCACACATAGGAGTAGGTGGCTAGAGTGAACAAAAATGGGACCAACCCAGATATGTTTCTTGGATGTTTGTTTCTCGGGGCAACAAACTATGAATCACCACTTTATGCCCCTGTTTAGGTACATGGTGATGGACTCCTAGTGCAACCACTGTCCCATGCCCTTATACCAAATATTTAGTTGTTCTTAATATAATGTCCCTGGTAAAAATGAAGCCATGCCACTGTTATAAGCCATGACAAGTTTAGCCAAATGTTTTTGCCTGTAATTGTTTGAGACTCTAACTGTTTCCTCTGTACCTTTTTGTGCAAACAGGGATATTCAATTCACCTGGTTGTTGTTGTGACCTTTTGGTGCACTGCACAAAACACTTCTTAAAAGAAGTGACTTTTGTGTTGTTTAACTGGAATGTCAGAATGGAACAGTTGGTTCATTTCGGTGGAACTGCACAAAGGGAGATCTGTGTTCCAATCCTCATCATCCATATTGGCACCATAACCTTCCTTTAGGTAAGAATGATATTTAATGCATGTGTTCATCCCTATTTTCCGACTGTCGTGAGAAAATAATGCTATTTTTTACTAGTACACTTGTACTCCCTCACTGACAAAACCAATTCTGAACTAGAAGGCTAATCATGTACTTGGTTTCACCAACTTGTGAGGAGAAAGAGAAACAGAGCATGAAGAGGAAGAAGAAGAAGAATAAACAGTGCCAAGGCGACCTTGGTGAAGCCAGAGGCCTCAGTCGAGGCCATTCAAGGGCTCCGGCAACGATTACCTTACATGTGAGACGATCCTCCAAGGAGCCCTTCCACTTCTGTTGTCTCACTTAATTAATTAGGAGTACTTAAGTACCACTAATTTATTGCTACCTAATTTTCCTGTCGGAGTTAAACAAATCTTTAGTAGGACCCTATGCTGAATCATGTACGTGTGTATGTTTGTCTATGGAGGTGAATCATGTGGTGGAGCAGGGAGGGAATATTATTATTGTCATGACATAATAGTGCTATTGTTTTGCATGTCAATTTATTGCCATTGGTTCAATGAGGCAATGTTTTGTGTATTGTCCATCATGAATTTGATGCTACTGTTAGAGTAATATGCTAATGTCTTCCTATCCTTTCTCGCTAAGCTAATGAAGGTTTCACCTTGTTCCTACTTGTGCAAACAGGGATCATGTTGTGCCAATCATACATTTTAGTGGAACTACACAAGACAATACAATGAACTGTATCCCAGCCAATGCTTTAACTCTGTTGGAAGTTCTTGATAATCTTTCGATATAATCTCAGCACTGGTAAACAAGAGTGATTTCAACCACACATTTGAAGTGCACAAAAGTATATACTATTGAGTGATTCCAGTGAGTGCTTTATCATCTCTTATGGGACTACATGAATAAGCTTTTTTTTCTCAGGTTGGTACGGGCCTAAGGCCTTCATCCATATTAGTTTGTTGTCATCTCTATTTGTATCGTGCTACTGTCATGAGAAACTCCTTTATCTTTGCATGTTAAAGTTTTGCAACCTGTGATAAATAGCAATGCTTTGAGTGTTGAGCTAATTGGCACTGATTAAATAAACTAATACCTCTCTTTAAGCAAGACTACTATGTTGCTAACTTTACCCATTAAGATAATGAGGGTGCTTCTATTTGTTAGTGTATGTTTCATCAACTAGTCCCACTATTACAGTAATCTCACTCTCTCAATATATGTGCCAACAGGGATGCTCGATTTTGGTAGAACTGCACAAAAACTTTGGGTGCTTCATTGCCTCGACAGCTTCCGTCCTTTCATGTCAGTCGCTAATCTCGACTTGATTTCTTCCTTCATTGTCAGTCGCTTCGCTTATCTCGGCTTCCAGTCAAAGGAAATAGTAATTGATATGCTACCTCACACAGGTTGGTACTGGTCTTTATCCTGATTATTGTGCTTGTCATGTATTGGTAATTTGGTATTGTGCTACTGTTTGCCGATTTTATAAAGGAGTAACTTGGAGCCTGAACTCGCAGGCAAATCATTGCATTGGGTGATTTCAGTAGAACTGCACAAAATGATCAGATGGGCAGATACTTATGCTGCTGCTACGTACTCCAAAGTTCACTCACACGAGCATCGATGTTGACAAGAAGTGCCTATATTCATTTGAGTATCAACCGGCGTCAACCAGTTGTCAAACTCCCAAGTATTAGGAGAGTGAACGCCAAAAATATTGCTTGGCGCATAGCCCAGAAGAACACAGTCCAGTCTATGGTCCCAACTTGTTCCTTTTGGTTATCGGCAGATATGGTAGCGAACTGTATGGCATGGAGTCTAAAGATTCCAGACAAGTTGGTTGTTGCATATATTCATCTGGCACTTAATCAGTCTGCACGCCAGGGATGCTCCATTTTAGTTGAACTGCACAAAAAATTTGGGTGGTTCATTTTCTCAACCAACTCCTTTCTTGTCTGCAATGTAGAATTTTGGCGAGCTACGGGACCAAGATGAGCCAGTAAACTAGTTGGATGAAAGTTGTGGCCAAGTTGCTCTAACGTCGCTCGGCATGAGGCCACTATTTGAGGATAAACTTACAAGCAAAGTTCAGATTGTATGTGCTGCCTCTTATGTACTCAAAAGTTTACTCGTACAAGAATTAATTTTAGCAAGAAGTACCTCCGACTGAACACCATTTACCAGCCTGTACCCTAGGTAATTAAAGTTCGTCCATGGATCATATTGGTTGTGATCTCAATCATTTGGATGCATAAACATACTGAACATGTGTATATCTGAATATTTTTGTGAATTATGTATGAATATTGTCATGTGATCTATCAATCATTCGGATGCATAGATATGCTGAGCTTGTGTATATATGAATCTTTTGAGTTGTTGATAGTGAATGTTGGCTATGAATATGAACGTGTCCTGTGAACCTGAGTTTGATATGAATGTTTACCTTTTATATTGTATTGGTGTGTGAACTTGTTAGTATGCCTACTGTGGGGTATGTGACGTGTGGGTGTCAACGGCACACCTTCTTCCCGAGAAGAATTGCAACTTCTTTGTTAGGGTAGCAATGGCGCATCGGCTCTTTTTAATCTTTTTATTACTCTGTCTTCCCCTCTCCCCCGCTCAACCCCTGCCGTAATGTTTTCGGCCTCAAAACAAACATAGTATTGCGTTGTTTTTTAGGCTTGATGAAAAATCGAGTGCTGGTTTCTGTAGGTTGGCCCGCCCAGCAAATGGCCTGCTGGTCCACCAGACGGACTGGGAGGCTAAAATACAAGTTGTATGGTGCAGAGGCAAGTAAAAAAACGCTAGCGAGAGCCATCCACTGAAGAAAAAATCGCTCCTGATGTGCTTCTTCAGTCGTGCTGCCGGCCCCCTCTTTCACTTGTTAAGGAAATGGCTATCAAGAACGAATTAACCCTTTATCCATTTTTTCTTTTTAAATACCCCTCCCTGGGGAAAGAAGAATAGTAAAAAAGATATGGAGTGCACTAGATTTTTTTCATTATTTCCTTCCTCTATCCATTATCCATATTCATGCAGAATTGCTCATGAACTAATACCCAACTCTTTCCATTTATTAATTGAATTCCTATAACAACTAACAAGTGTTTTATTCCAAGATTAAGTTATTAATGAACAAAGAAAAAGTTTCATTATATTATAAAGGATGAGATCAATTCGGAAGCGCTTTTTCTTATTCTAGCAGACGGAATTCCTTTGGTCTAATATATGACTTTCAAATCTATTTTATTTTATCAAATTCTATCAACGCCCCAGGGGCTAGGAACAAAACAATCCTTTCCTTTTTCTGATCATAGAGAAGCCGTATGAAGCTAAGGTTTCATGTACGGTTTTGATCCAGTTCGCTCGGGGATCTGTTATCTTTTTTTCCAGAGGATGAAAAAGTATCAGCTAGGCCTAGGTTTTGTATTTTAACATGCGTAGCCCACGACATATGGAGACAGTGGTTTCAACTTATTTTTTGAGGTCCATACCGGCCTATGGGCTTCTTCTTAAAGATCGGTAGCCCAATGTATATCTTTAATAAAATGCAGGTCTTTGTTCTATTTATCTATATATAAGAATAATAATGATGTGTCCAATTTATGTTTTCCCTTCTAACCACATTATATATATATATATATATATATATTATTGTATATTTTATAGAGACTTATATATACATTATAAAAACATCCCACATGTTATTAACTTATAAAAGTAAATGCTTAACAGAAGTTGGCAAGGAAAATCCTGGTTGTTTTTGACTCACGGGCAAGGAAAATCCTGGTGATTGCGTACAAAAGCTTGCGAAGATTTTAAGGACCAATTTAATAATAATGCGCTCATTTTTATTTTGAGCAATAACTCACTAATTTGTTAATTATATATATATATATATATATATATATATATATATATATATATATATATATTCTTTGATATTAGTTGCTCCTTCTAACATAACATTATATATATAACGAGCCCAGCTAATTCATGTATTTCAAGGAAGTCCAAATGGGCTGGGATTTCTTAGAAAATATAAACGGGCCTGATTGACGCGAAATTATTTGTTCACCCAGCCCAGCAAATGGACTGTACATTCTAGAAAACATGGGTTAAATATATGCCACATTTTTGCAGGCTGACATGTGGGCCAATAGGTCGAAGCCTACGCAGGGCATTGTCAACTTGGTCAACAAATGATTGTGACATCCACAGCCATTGGATTTATATCCAACGGCCGGCATGCACCTTCAATCTCTCGTCTTCTTCCTCCAGCGTTGCCGGGACCGCCTGGTCCGGCCTCCGGCGGCTAGCGGCTCTGCTTAGCACGCATCGCTGTGAAGCGCTACCCCACTGTCGGCCAGGTTATCCCTCCACCCCTCCACACCTCCTGTTATTCTCCACCGACTGCAGCCCCACGGCGCACCAGAACCAGTTATAACCCTTCTCCTCCTCTCAATCTATGACTCCACTGTTGCGTCTTCCCATCTTCGAGTCGTTCCCGTCCGGGGCCTCGCCGTCGTCCACCGCCTCGCTGCGCTCGGTGCGGCGTGGTCAACAGACGAGAGTCATCGAAAGAGGACTGTACATGGAGAGCCTGACGGCAGGGACCCATGAGGTGCATGGTCACACGCAAGGAAAGTTCCTCCTTATTAAGCTGAAAAAAATGTTTCCTCCACCTGACAGCTGGGACCCACCGATTGTATCTTCGCACAGACGGAAGCGCCTCCTTGTTTTGCAAAAAAATTATTCATCCCGTTGACAGCTGGGACCCGTCAGATTTTGTGGCTGACTTGTGGGCCTACTAAGCGGACGTGTACGCGGGGCTTTGTCAACTTAATCAACAAATGATTCTAGCAGTTGGATCATTGGATGTTAATCCAACAGCCGTGCTCCATCTTCAACCTATGTTCTTGCTCCTGTCTCCCGTGGGCAGCACCGCGGCTGTGCTGCCGTGCGCCCGAACCAATCAAGTTTCCCACTCCTCTCCATTTGCGACTCCACTTCCCTGTCTTCCCCATCTCCAGGTCGTTCGAGTATGGGGCCTCGCCGTCGTGCACCGGTCTTGGTGTGCTCGGCACGGTGTGGTCAACGTGGTTAACAATCGACAGTCATCGGAAGATGACTGTACGTGAGAGGCTGACAGTGGGGACGCACCACGCCCATGGACACATGCATGCAATGTAACGCGGCTTGGTCAAGGTGGTCAAGGAACGACTTCCATGGGAAGTGTACTATACGTGGAGAGGCTGGCAGCTGGGTCCATGGCCGCGGCAAGGAAGTGCCTCCTTATTACACGGAAAATAATGATTCCTCCACCTGACAGCAGGGACCCACAGGACGGGCCACCGTATTTTGCGAAAAAAATGTTCCCCCCTGACTGCTAGGACCCACCTGACGGGCCACCGTATTTCGTGAAAAAAACGTTCCCCCCGCTGTCAGCTCAGACCCACCGGCAGTGCCTCCTTATTAAGCAGAAAAAATGAATACTCCCCCTGCTTGCTGGGACCCACCTTGGTGGGAGGCTGACTTGTGGGCCTACTAAGTTGACGGGGAGGGAGGGCCTTGTCAACTTAGTCAATATGAACGATTCTAGATCCAATGATCGTACGATGTCCATCCAACGGCTGTAGTGCTTCTTCAACCTCTGGTCTTCTTGCTCCAGCCGCCCAAAGCAGCGCCGGTCGTGTCACGTGCTCCTGCCTCCCATGGTCGGTTGTGATGCCGTGAAGGACTCACTTCCCTACTACTCCCGCCACTGGCCAGGCCATCCCTCTACTCACCCACACCCCCTGTTATTCTGCGGCGACGGCAGCCTCATAGCGCAGCCGAACGAGTGAATCCTCATACTCCTCTACGCGTGGGCATCCACTGTCGCGTCTTCCTCGGCTCCGCGTCGTCCCCTTCCTAGGCCTCGCCATCGTCCACCGCCCTGGTGCTCTCGGTGCGGCGTGGTCAACGTGGTCAAGGAACGACTTCCATCGGAAGAGTACTGTATGTGGAGAGGCTGATAGCTGGGTCCACGGCGGCCGCAAGGAAGTGCCTCCATATTACGTGCAAAATAATTATTCCTCCACCTGACAGCAGGGATCCACCGGACGGGCCACCTTATTTCACGAATAAAACGTTTTCCCCCTGACTGCTGGGACCCACTAGCTACATATTTGCACGCAAGGAAGTGCATCCGGGCAAAAAAAACGATTCGCCCCCCTGACTGCTAGGACCCACCAGCTACATCTTCGCACGCAAGGAAGTGCTTGACAGTCGAGACCCACCTGGTCAAAGCATATGTAGCGTTGGCATTCTGGTCGCGAACGTGTATGTACATATATACTAGTCAATGTAGAGGCGCAAACGTAAAATATACACGTACGTACAACGGCTAGTGTGCAAGAAAGAAAATAGGGCCACGTATGTGTACATACGGGCGGGGTCTCAAACGCCTACTCGTGCATACGTATGGCCAGGGCTCGTGTACATGGCTGGGTCGGAAAGGAGAAACAGCGTCATCGTCGTGTTCATGGGGAGCCAACCGGTTGGGTCGGAACAGAATGCCTCGTCGTGTTCATCGGGAGGGCTTGGACGGAATAGGCGATGGAAACCAGGCCTGGCGTACCGTAGAACGGAGGAAACAGCCTTGTGTTCGACCGGCCACATTCGAAATGGGATTCTGTTCATTGAGAGGGGTCTGGCGTACCGCAAAATGGAGGAAACGGGCTTCCTACGGTCGAAACGGGGGTCTTGTTGATCGAGAGGGGTGTGGCATACCGCAAAACAGACAAAACAGACTTGTGTTGGAGCGCTACGGTCGAAACGGAGGTCCTGTTGATCGGGAGGGGTGTGGCGTACCGCAAAACGGATGAAACGGACTTGTGTTGGAGCGCTACGGTCGAAACAGGGGTCATGTTCATCGGGAGGGGTGTGGCGTACCGCAAAACGGGACTCCACGGGATATTGCTCATCTCCACCGTCGACCTCCTCCAGCCTCCACGGGCTACTGTTCATCCACCGTCGACCTCCTCCAGCCTCCACATGCGACTGTTCATCCACGGGCTCCTGTTCATCCAGCCTCCACCGCGCGCTACTCCACCGGCTACTGTTCAACCAGCCCTCTCCACGGGCTCCTGTTCAACCACCCCTCCACGGGCTACTATTCATCCACCCCTCCACCGTCTACTATTCATCCAGCCCTCCACGGGGTCGTCCTGTTCATCCAGCCCTCCACCGGGTCCTGTTCATCCAGCCCCAACCGGCTCGATCAATCTGGGTCCTGTTCATCTAGAGGCGATGCAACAGGGTCCTGTTCATCCACCCCCACCGCTCACTGTTCATCCAACCCCCCCC
>NC_041387.1:546493635-546503918 GCF_002162155.2 Triticum dicoccoides | reverse complement strand
CTCATTCTTCATCCAGAGGCAGCATCGATCGGCTTCAGTTAGCAGCAGTAGCGAAGGAATCGCTTGATCGCTCGGGTTCAATAACGCGTAGCCTGCAGTGCAATCGCTCGGGTTCAGTTAGGCGACGCCTCGCTCGGGTTTAGTTAGAGCGAAACGCCTCGCAGACACGCGCGTACGTGTATGAGAGAAACGCGCATCGATCGGCCCCCGACCACCCACCGTAACCGGGAACTCGCCGAAATTTTCCTCACCCTCGCTTCTACCACGGTTTTTTCCGTCATTGACGGCCCAAAGAATGTTATGCAGCTGCGTCTCCGGCCCGCCCAGGACGAAAAGCCCATTTTTTGTCATGATTTTTTGTCATAGAAGTAGGAGCCCCCCACATCTACGATGATACCGGGTTTGTCACAATTATCGTCATAGAAGTGTCATAAGTATGACAGAAAAAAATCGTTCGGCCCAAAATGTCATGGATGTGTCTTTTTTTGTAGTGCTCCTAGCAATGAACACTCCAGTGTTCCTTGGCTTTATGCAAGACCTCAGGTTGAGAAACCAAAATATAATCCTCAAGGCAAACCTCCTTTACTTGATGCCACTTCTGATTTTGCCTTGTGGAGAGTTGCTATGCAGGATCATCTTCGATATGGAAACGATGAGATGCTGGAGATCTTGGAGTATGGTACCATGTGGTTGATCCAAAGAATCCTACACCAAGAGAAATTTATGACAAGAATCTCAATGACACTTCAACCATGTGTATAAGGAGAGGTATGGTTGAAAAGCAAAGGAGACCATTCATACACATCACGAGTGCCAAGGAACTATGGAAAGTATTATAAGATCCAAGACCGGCACCTCCACCCTCCAGAGTGCTCAATATGAAATTGCCAAGGGGATATTGCAAAACTTTTGTATGGAGAAAGGTGAAACCCCCAATCAACTCCTTGAGCATCTCATGACTCTCACTGCTAACATTGAGTCGTGTGAGTGTGACAAGACACAAGATGGATTCAACATGACTAAGCGATTCCTTGTGGATAAGTTGCTTCATGCTCTTGCCCCCTATCACCATCAAATGGTGTGGGACATAAGACAACACCATGCCTTCAAGGAAATGACTATACATGACATCATATCCACCTTCCAACTATTTGAAGAGTCAAAGGCTAATGCCACAAAACATATTGCCATGCATGGTACCCCAACATCAAAGATCAATCTTGCATTTAAGGCCAAGCATGTATGTGAAGATGAGCAAAGTGAAGAAGAATAAGATGATGATGATGACGATGATGATGAAGACGGTGATGAGATTGAATCCGATGAGGGCCCTTCATATGAAGATATGGATCTCTTTGTCAAGAAGTTTAGCGCGGGAAAATTCAAGGGAAGATTTCAAAATAAAAAAGTAAGAAAATGCTACAACTGTGAAGAAACCAACCACTTCTCCAACGAGTGCCCTTATGAGAAGAGAGAGGATAAACCAAGGTTTCCCAAGACCTTTCCAAAGAAGAAGTTGCCAAATCCTTTGAACTCCAAGCTCAAGAAGAGAGATGGGAAAGCAATGGTTGCTCAAGAAGAATCTGATCCAAATGATGTTAGTGGTGTTGCCGGAGTTGCTCAAGACCCTCAAAACACTTTGAGGTTAGTGAACAAGAGTGGTGATGTGGTCACCTACAACTACATGAAAGACTACAAGGGTAACGCTCACAAGTGCTTAATGGCAAAGGCCATGGTAGAAGATGGAGAGGACCAAAGCTCTCCTGACAAGGTCAAGGTAACCCCGCGATCAAATCCCCCTCTTTTCACTCCTTCTACTCCTAATGATGAATATCTTGATGCTGAGGATAGTTATGAGGATGATGATCTAGATGATCCTATGCTTGCTAAACTTAATAAGTTCATGTGCTCCCTCAAAGGAAAGAAGCTCACTATGTTTCATATGCTTATGGAGATGGTGAGTAAGCACACCATCACCATTAAGGAACTCGAAACCCTCGTCACCGAGGAAAAGGAAAAATGTGAAATCCTTGAGCGGAAAGTCCAAAATGAGGAAGCACGAAATGATGAACTATGCTTAAAAATTGGTGCAAACATTGATGTTCATACTAAAGATCTTTCCTCCTTGAAAAAAGTCTATTGACTCTTGCGAAGAGTTGATGAATGATAAAAGTAAGCTTGTGAAGTCTCATGCTTCTCTCTCTAAGGATTGTGAGCTTCTATCTGTGTCCCTCAAGACTAAGGAAGAAGAGATCACCCTTCTTACAAAGAGTTTTGAGACGCTCAAACTTACTTATCTTGAAACTCTAGCCAAGGCTTACTCTTCTCCTATTATCAATGTTGATGCTTGAGGAAAATCGCTTCCTCAAGGCTCAAATCGAGAAAGGTCTCATGACATGTGCTCAAGGGCAAAAGAACCTTAATGAGATACTAAGCCAACACAGTTAGGTGTTTGCCAAAGAGGGACTCGGGTTTGACCCAAGCACAAGCAAGAAGAAGACATCCTCTCAAAAGTGCACAACCCCTCTAAAGGAAACATTTGTGCGAGAAGGGCACAAGGAGAAAGGTAAGGTTGTTAGTGGGAAGGCCACAAGGGGCATGCCCACTCTCAACAAGCCAAAAGAGTTCATGCCTCCATCCTATGTTCTTTGTAAGACTAAGGATGGAGAAGTTTATGCAAAATTTGTTGGTCGTCGAAATGCATTCCGATTCTATGCTATTTGGGTCCCTAAGACCCTTGTGACTAACTTGAGAGGTCCCATTGCAAAATGGGTGCCTCTAACCAAGTCATAATTGTGTGTGGGTTGCCTTCTCTAGTGGAGTAAAATGGGTGATTGATAGTGGATGTACCAATCATATGACCAGAGATAGCAAATTGATCTACGATTTCATAGAAGCTATTCAACCATTCATGAGTATTATGTTTGGTGGAGGTTCAAAAGGATAGGTACTCGGGTTGGGCAAGGTGGCTATCACAAATGACATGTATCTTGCAAATGTCATGCTTGTCCAATCCCTTAAATACGATTTGCTTTCTGTTCACCGATTGGCTTCTGTTGGTTATGATACACTCTTTGGACTAACGGATGCGAAAGTCTTTAAGAGAGATACTCTCGAAGTTGCCTTTGTTGGAGAGTTGGATGGCAACCTTTACACGGTTTATTTCTCGAAAGAGAGCACATTCCATGCAACTTGTCTAATGGCCAAGGCCGGCAAGGGGTGGCTTTGGCATCGCCAGCTAGCCCATGTCGGCAGCAGAAATCTTCAAGATCTCTTAAAGGGAAATCACATCCTTGGATTAACCAATGTCTCTTTTGAGAAAGATCGTGTGTGTAGTGCATGCATAGCCGGGAAGCAACATCAATCAAAGCACCTGAGGGAGTCCTGGATTAGGGGGTCCTCGGACTGCCGGACTATATGCTTATACCGGACTGTTGGACAATGAAGATACAAGATTGAAGACTTCGTCCTGTGTCCGGGTGGGACTCTCCTTTGCGTGGAAGACAAGCTTGGCAATTCGGATATGTAGGTTTCCTTCTTTGTAACCGACTCTGTGTAACCCTAGCCCCCTCCGGTGTCTATATAAACCGGAGGGTTTAGTCCGTAGGACAAGAACAATCATAATCATAGGCTAGCTTCTAGGGTTTAGCCTCTACAATCTCGTGGTAGATCAACTCTTGTACTACTCATATCATCAAGATCAATCAAGCAGGAAGTAGGGTATTACCTCTATAGAGAGGGCCCGAACCTGGGTAAACATTGTGTCCCCCGCCTCCTGTTACCATTAGCCTTAGACGCACAATTCGGGACCCCGTACCCGAGAGCCGCCGGTTTTGACACCGATATTGGTGCTTTCATTGAGGGTTCCATCGTGTTGTCACGGTAAGGCTTGATGGCTCCTTCAACCATCTACAACGACGCAATCCAGGGTGATTCCTCCCCGGACAGATCTTCGTATTTGGCGGCTTCGCACTGCGGGACAACTCGTTTGGCCATCTGGAGCAGATCGATAGCTACGCCCATGGCCATTAGGTCAGGTTTGGAAGCCTGAACTACACCGCCGACATCCGCGGAGACTTGATCTTCGACGGATTCGAGCCCGTGTCAGGTGCGCCGAACAGTTACAATGAGCATGACTTAGATCTGCCATCGGACGGTGTTCGGGAGATCACACCTGCAGCTGCCCCGGCTCTAGATCCAGAGCAGATCGTGCCATCCGAGGACGGGTGGATGGACCCTGCCATGGAGGCCGCACACTCATCGGCGATAGAGCCGAACGCAGACTTCGCCTCCAATGAGGTTTGTGTCATTGGACCCTCAGACTTGTCTCTGGACGTAGGCTCCGAACCGCGTGCATCCGTGCCTATCGAACCGGATTGGGCACCCATCATGGAGTTTACCTCCGCAGATATCTTTCAGCACTCACCCTTGGGCGACGTGCTAAATTCATTGAAATATCTCTCCCTGCCAGGAGACTCTTGGCCGAACTATGTCCGGCTTGAGTGGGAAGCGGACGATGAAGAAATTCGTTCCCCACCCACCACCCACTTAATAGCCACTGTCGACGACTTAACCGACATGCTTGATTTCAACTCCGAAGACATCGAAGGTATGGACGACGATGCCAGAGAAGAACAGGAACCACCGCCCAAAAGGCATTGGACAGCCACCTCATCATATGATATATATATATATATGTGGTGGATACACCCAAAGAAAGCAATGGCGATGAGGCAACGGAGGATAACCCCCTCGAGAAACAATCTAAGCGCCAGCGTCAGCGGCGCCGCTCTAAGCCCCACCATAGCAAAAATAGCTATACCGTCACAAGAGACAATAGCACTTCGGATAATGCCAAAGACGAAAACAACCTCCCCCAGCCAAGCTTAGAGCAAGACGAACGGGAGGATGGGAAAGCTAGCCCTTATGAACAGGCAATAGATGGAGACTCGGAGGATGACAATTACATGCCCCGCTCTGAAGATGAGGTGAGCCTCGGCGATGAAGAGTTTATCGTGCCTGAGGACCCCGTCGAGCAGAAGCGCTTCAAGCACCGGCTTATAGCCACTGCAAAAAGCCTCAAGAAAAAGCAGCAGAAGCTTCAAGCTGATCAAGATCTGCTAACTGACAAATGGACTGAGGTCCTGGCAGCCGAGGAATACGGACTCGAGCGCCCAACCAAATGCTACCCAAAGCGTAGGTTGTTACCTCAATTCGAGGAGGAGGCACTAGAGCCTACACTACCAGCGCAGGATGCGGCTGACCGGTCACCCCGTGGACGAGACAAAGCGGCATATCAGCCCGAACACCAGCCCGCACCCCATCGCCAAACAAACAAAAACACAAAGGCACGGGGCTACACACATGACCTGCGATATGAATTGGAAAACAAATCAGGACAGTCAAGATCAATCTACGGATCACGGGGGCATGCCCCAATGCGTGACGATGACCACCACGCCGGATATACTAAATATAAAATCGGCCGGGCCGAATACTACAGACCAGACTCAGTTAAACTGCGTCGTGATGTGGCCCGGCACAGAGGCGCCACATACCCCCTATGCTTCACTAACAAAGTAATGGAGCATGAATTCCCAAAAGGGTTTAAGCCCGTGAATATCGAGCCCTACGATGGGACTACAGACCCCGCGGTATGGATAGAAGATTTCCTTCTCCACATTCACATGGCCCGCGGGGATGATCTACATGCCATCAAGTACCTCCCACTAAAACTAAAGGAATCGGCGCGGCATTGGCTGAATAGTTTGTCGGCAAACTCCATTGGAAGTTAGGAGAACCTGGAAGACGCATTCCTGGATAACTTCCAGGGAACGTATGTACGACCACCGGATGCTGATGATTTAAGTCACATAACTCAACAGCCCGGAGAGTCAGCCAGGAAATTCTAGACTCGGTTCCTAACCAAAAAGAACCAAATTGTCGACTGTCAGGATGCCGAAGCCCTAGCGGCCTTTAAGCTTAACATACGTGATGAGTGGCTCGCCCGACACCTCGGCCAAGAGAAGCCGAAGTCCATGGCAGCCCTCATGACACTCATGACCCGCTTTTGTGCGGGCAAGGATAGCTGGCTGGCTCGTAGCAATAGCACATCAAGAAATCCTAGCACCTCAGATGCTAGAGACAGCAAGGGCAAGCCCCGACGCAACAGACACAAGCGTCGCAATAATGGCGATAACACCGAAGATACGGCCGTCAACGCCGGATTTAGTTGCTCTAAGTCCAGTCAGCGGAAAAAGCCATTCAAAAGAAACAATCCGGGCCCGTCCAGTCTGGACCGCATACTCGATCATTCATGTCAAATTCACGGCACCCCTGATAAACCAGCCAACCACACCAACAGAGAATGTTGGGTGTTCAAGCAGGCCGGCAAGTTGAACGCCGAAAACAAGGAAAAGGGGCTGCATAGTGATGACGACGAGGAGCCCCAGCTGCCGAACATAGGAGGACAGAAGACATTTCCTCCCCAAGTGAAAACGGTAAATATGATACACGCTACCCATATTCCCAAGCGGGAGCGGAAGCATGCACTACGGGACGTCTACGCGATGTAGCCAGTCGCCCCAAAGTTCAACCCATGGTCTTCTTGTCCGATCACCTTCGATTGCAGGGACCATCCGACCAGTATCCGTCATGGCGGTTCGGCCGCGCTGGTCCTCGACCCCATCATTAACGGATTCCACCTCACACGAGTCCTTATGGATGGTGGCAGCAGCCTGAACCTACTCTATCAGGATACAGTGCGCAAAATGGGCATCGATCCCTCAAGGATCAAACCCACCAAAACCACCCTTAAAGGTGTCATACTAGGCGTAGAAGCGTGTTGCACGGGCTCAATTACACTGGAAGTAGTCTTCCGATATTCGGACAACTTCCGAAGCGAGGAGTTAATCTTTGATATCGTCCCCTTCCGCAGTGGCTATCACGCACTGCTCAGACGACCGCATTTGCCAGATTCAATGCGATGCCGCATTATGCATACCTCAAGCTCCAGATGCCAGGACCTCGCGGGGTTATAACAGTAAATGGAAACACAGAGCGCTCCCTCCGTACGGAGGAGCACACTGCCGCCCTCGTAGCAGAAGTACAGAGCAGCCTTCTTAGGCAAACCTCCAATTCGGCAATAAAATTCCTGGATACCGCTAAACGATTCTGAAGTACTCTGCAACAGCATAGTCCGGCACGTCCAGAGCTTGACTAGCAATTCGGCCTCCGTCCTATTCCTAGGCAAGCGGTGAAATTTGTGCTGCGCGTACATAACTACGCACTTAAAATACCATGGGCATAGATGGAGGCACAGCTAGAATGCGGTCCGCAATGCGGCTCAACCGCCTCAGGATCCGTATACACCCCCCCCCCCTTTTTCTTTCTTTCAGGTCCCTGACTTCTTGAGGCTCTTCTGAGGACCTGATTATCAGACCCATCAAGGGACGGAAACACCAAGGAGCTTCGACGTATAAGGGAATCCCTAGGTGGTCTCTGATAACGATCGCTATACCTGTTTTACATACCCACACGCAGCCCGCTCTTTGTTAAGGACATGTTAAATAGTCCTATTTTGCTTATCGCACTACTTGTATACATACGCCTTGACATATTATTCAAATAACACTGGAAAATAATGTACAGCGTCAGCTTATTATTACATTTCTTTATCTTTTTCCTTGACTATTTATTTATTACAAATTGCACCCGTACATTTTGGTACGTTCAGATTGCCAGGGGCTTCAGTGTACCCCATAACACGGCAAGAAAAGTCTGAACACTTTCGACAATACGACACCCTGAACTTATAGCATTATATGCATCAGCTTCGAATCATGTCTTGGGTCAATAGTTGGGTTTGCCCGGCTCCCATGTTTTGCTGCCTTATGTTCTGCTATATCGGCTAAGGTGGCACTGGGAGAACTACTGCGATTGTGTCCCGGTTTTTCTGGACGAGCACCTCAGTAGAGAAAGCCGAAAACTGACTGTCATGATGCGGCGAGAGCTGGTCGCTGTTAGAGAGGTCTCAAATCCTTAAATATTTTTTCCGCTTTGCGTGAGGATTCAGCCTTGTCCGATTTACGCGTGTATAGCGCCCCGAGTTCGGCCTTCCGAATACCAGGGGCTACGCCAACATTTAAAATTATAGAACTTCTATGGCTAAGTGAGCGTGATAAAGTTGTATAGTCCAATTGCCTTGTTCGTCGCGCTAAACACCTTCTTAAAGGACCAAAAAATTGGATAAAGATTGTTTAGATTTATCCCGAACACCCCGGTACTAGTTGTATGGGGGCAGAAGCCGACGACTGGCCAACTCTCAGATTTTATAAACGGCCGCACAAAAGGTAAAATTTTAAATCAACAAGCGTTATGTTGCACAAATGAACTTGTTTTCATATTACAGGATCAAACGAGTACATTCACTCAAATATTACATCCTTAGCACATTGCTCCTCCACAAGGCGGGAGCCCTTCAGGACACTATCATAATACTTTTCGGGGTGGAGGTTCTCCTTGCCCTTCGGTGGCCCGTCCGTCATCAGCTTCTCGGCATCCATCTTCACCCAGTGCACTTTTGCGCGGGCAAAGCCATGCGCGCACCTTCAATGCAAACTGACCGCTTTATGACTTCAAGCCGCGGGCAGGCATTTACAAGCCGCTTCACAAGGCCGAAGTAGCTGCTGGGCAAGGGCTCGGCAGGCCACAGCCAGACTATGAGGTCCTTCATGGCCAGCTCGGCCGCCTTGTGCAGTTCGACCAGTTGCTTCAGCTGGTCGCTCAAGGGCATCGGATGTTTGGTCCCAATATACTAAGACCAGAACAACTTCTCCATAGAGCTCCCTTCTTTAGCTCGGTAGAACTCTGCGGCATCAGATATGCTACGCAGCAAATCTGCGAACGCTCCTGGAGAGCTCCAAATTCAGGTAAGTAAAAGGAAAGTCTCCTTCACATGCTTGCTTTGCATAATGAATGCCTTACCCGCCGTAATCTTCTTGGCCGCCTGAATCTCCTAGAGAGCCTTTTGGGCTTTGGCTTTGGCGTCTCGTGCGCTCTGGAGGGCCTTTGCCAGATCGGACTCTTGCGTCTTAGAGTCACGCTCCAACGATTCATATTTTCGGACGAATTCCTGGAGCTCTTGTTGGACCTCGTTGACCCGGGCCTCTTGCTTCTTGCACTTGGCGCGCTCCTTGGCCGCTTTGTCTTCGGCCTTAGTCAGTGCCTTCTTAAGGGACGCCACTTCGGTCGTGGCCCCTATTAAAATTCATGAAGCTTCTATTAACAGCAACAATCTTTCCTTTATAAATATACAGATGGGGTATTGTGTACCTTTGTTTTCCTTGAGCTGCCTCTTCACGAGGCCGAGCTCTTCCTCGGTCCGCTCCAGGTCTCGCTTCAGTCTGGAGACCTCTGCAGTACGAGCGGCAGCGGCCAGCTGCGACGCCTACTTATTCACATAGACATATTCTGTTAGACTCCTGTGAATGTTATTTGATCCTCTGTTCGGCCTTTCTTTCCAAACACCAAATAGAGCATCAGGGGCTACTGTCTACGCTGTGATATTTTCTTACCATTTTATTACTTACCTCAAAGCCTGTTAGGAGAATGGCACAGGCTTCGGTCAATCCGCTTTTGGTGGACCGGACCTTCTCAATCACCGTACTCATAAGAGTACGGTGTTCTTCGTCAACGGAAGCGTCGCGAAGCGCTTCCAGCAAGTTGCCCGATGCCTCTGGATGGACAGAGGTCATTGGCACGGGCGGCTCACCCCCCTTAGAGAGAGGCTGCCTGCCTGAACCTGGAACCACTAGGGGTTCTGGAGCAGTATCCGGCTGGGGGCCAGGCTTGTTGCGGCCCCAGTTATCAGAATCCATGGGGTTCTCCCTCCCCCATGTGCCCAGCGACTGGGATTTCTCTTGGGGACGTCTCCAGAACTGTCTCCCCTTGGTCTGGTATCCTCTGAGACAACACCTTGGTGTCATCCGCGGGCCTGGGGAGGAGGTTGTCGGGAGTGAGTCGTTGTTCATCCTCGACAGGCCCAGAGACACATCCGAAGAAGATGCGTCGATGTGGGACTTGGTTGGACTACATACACATGTTTGGCATGATAAGAAGCAATAAATCCAAATATACCGGAATTATTATAGTATCTGAATACTTACGACTTAGCTAGGGGCTTGTCCCTGGGTAACCACTCCTCGCCGATGTAGGTGGTTGTGGTGGATTGGTCCGGAACGAAGGTCTTTCCCTTCTTGGACACCTCGGCCTCCCCAGATGGG
>NC_041387.1:546360488-546493263 GCF_002162155.2 Triticum dicoccoides | reverse complement strand
GTCTTCATTAGAGGAGTGCGCCTCGGCGTCCTAGGACGATGAGTCCGATACAACCTTGCGCCGGAGACCTTTCCTGGTCCCTGTGGCCTTCTTCTCCGGCACCTCATAGGGAGCCGGGAACAACATCTCTGTTAAGAGAGGCGATGCTTGATCTTCGGGTAGTGGAGCCGGACAGTCAATCCACTCCGCTATCGATACCCGTCCTGATTAAATCAGCTTGGAGGCTTAGTTTCCTCCCACGGATATGCTGGTAAAAGGCACATCTTGCAAAATATAAAAACTCACCGAATGGGCTTGGAGTTTCGCGCTGAGTCCGCAATCTTCTGTTATGGGTGGGGGGGCCTTGGTGGCCTTGAAGAGCACCTTCCAGACGTCTTCGTGCATTGTGTCGAAGAGCTCTTGCAGCATCTGGTGTTCGGCCGGGTCGAACTCCCACAAATTATAAGCCCATCTTTGACACGGAAGGATCCGGCGGATGAGCATGACCTAGACCACATTGACAAGCTTGATTTTCTTGCCTATCATGTTTTGGACGCAGGTCTGGAGTCCGATCAGCTCCATCGATGAGCCCCGGGCTAAGCCCTTCTTTTTCCAGGAGGTGAGCCACATGGGGACACCGGATCGAAATTCGGGGGTCGCCGCCCAGTTGGTGTCGCGCGGCTCGGTGATATATAACCACCCCGATTGCCACCCCTTCACGATCTCCACATAGGAGCCTTCGGGCCAGGTGACATTGGGCATCTTGCCCACCATGGCGCCCCTGTCGGATTTCGGATTCCGGCATACCCTTAAGGTTCGAACTCTGGGGTGCGCGCGGAGATCACTCCCCCTACCAACTCACGTCTCGTCGCCTCGCAAAGGATCTAGACTACACGAAGAACAACACAAGGGACGCGAGGTTTATACTAGTTCGGGCCACCATTGTGGTGTAATACCCTACTCTAGTTTGTGGTGTGGTGGATTGCCTCAGGGGCTGGTGATGAACAATACAAAGGAAGAACTGCCTCGCGAGGGGAGGAGTTCTTGTGTTGGTGGATCTCGCTAAGGTTTGCTTCGTTGACCTTCGGATGCCTCTATACTATGGTGGCTAGCCCTATTTATAGAGCGAGGCCCTGGTCCTCTTCCCAAATATTGAGCGGGAAGGGCGCCAACAATTGGCCATTTTGAAGGGGAACATCTAGTACACTTATCCTGACTAAAGTTGGTCCTCGCCTGCCAAAGACTCTGACGATGACGCCTTCCTGGGCTCCACGATGACCTCCATCTTGGTGTTCTGCCGGTCTTGGTCTTGTTGCACCGAAATGGTTGCCTTTGCTTGATACCCTTGCCTGCGCTTGCCCCCTTTGCACTGAAGAGGAAACAAGGACTCTACGCAGGCCGGTGCCCGCCTGGCTTCGATCGTCATGGCTTGCGTCATGGGCACCTCGTGAGGTACCCCGCCTTGATCTCTCCGCCTCCTCGCGAGCCAGCCTGACGAGGCTGCACTTGAGGAAGCTTCCCGTCGTCCGCCCCGCGAGGCTTGGCCCCTCGTGAGGGTCTTGAGCTTGTGTTGAAGAAGGTGGGCCGTACTGGGCCACTCCTTGAGCCACTCAGCAGGCTGCAGGCAGGCAAGTCTGGGTACCCCCATTCCCAGAACGCCGACAGCCCCCGCACTCCACTTGCTAGCCGCCCACCACCTTTGGCTTCATGTTAAAGGTCTTCTGCCATAGGCCGAAGTGGGGCGTGATGCGAAGGAAGGCCTCACACACGACGATGAACGCCGAGATGTTGAGGATGAAGTTAGGGGCCAAATCATGGAAGTCCAGCCCGTAGTACAACATAAGCCCACGGACGAATGGGTGGAGGGGGAATCCCAGTCCGTGGACAAAGTGAGAGAGAAACACTACCCTCTCCTGGGGCTTCGGGGTAGGGACGATCTGCCCTTCGGCCGGGAGCCGGTGCGCGATGTCTGCGGCTAGGTATCCGGCCTCCCGAAGCTTTGTGATGTCCTCCTCCGTAACGGAGGAGACCATCCACTTTCCTCCCGCTTCGGACATACTTGGATGGCTTTGCAGAGAAGGTGAAAGCTAGGGCACTAGAGCTCGGTCAAGGAAGAATGGATGAGCAGAGGAAGAAGAAGGCATGGGTGAAAAAGGGGAATCCTTATCTCTTTATAAAGGCAGTAGAAATTGTGCGCCTCCCCACTTGTCATGTAAACTCGCTTATTCCCCAAGCGTCGTGTTGGTGGCACGGTTGGGTTACCCACACCCATATTGATGAGAATCCCGTGATAAGCGGACACGATCTCTGCTTCGACAAGACATGCCGGTAAAACCGCCTCGCAATATGTGCAGTAGCAGGTTGGGAAAAATGGTTCGAATAATGACCGGGCCGTAGCGTGATGTCATGCTATGAAAGGCTGTCAGCAGATTAGATTTGTGGAATATTGTGCTCTCTATGGTGGTATGTGGAATTTGTTTTGCAGGGCCAGACACGATCCTTTTGTTCGAAATCTTCTAGGGAGTATTCAAAGAAGGAACCCGCCTTGCAATGCCAAAGACAATCTGCATGCCGGACTCATCGTCATTGAAGCCTGGTTCACGGGCTACTGAGGGAGTCCTGGATTAGGGGGTCCTCGGACAGCCGGACTATATACTTATGCCGGACTGTTGGACTATGAAGATACAAGATTGAAGACTTCGTCCCATGTCTGGGTGGGACTCTCCTTTGAGTGGAAGGCAAGCTTGGCAATTCGGATATGTAGATTTCCTTCTCTGTAACCGACTCTATGTAACCCTAGCCCCCTCCAGTGTCTATATAAACCGGAGGGTTTAGTCCTAGGACAAGAACAATCATAATCATAGGCTAGCTTCTAGGGTTTAGCTTCTATGATCTCGTGGTAGATCAACTCTTGTAATACTCATATCATCAAGATCAATCAAGCAGGAAGTAGGGTATTACCTCCATAGAGAGGGCCCGAACCTGGGTAAACATTGTGTCTCCTGCCTCCTGTTACCATTAGCCTTAGACGCACAGTTCGGGACCCCCTACCCGAGATCCGCCGGTTTTGACACCAACAGCACCCACCCAAGAACATTGTGTCTACTTCAAGGCCTCTAGAGCTCCTTCATGTGGATCTTTTTGGGCCTCCTTCATAGGATAGTCTTGGTGGGAAAAAGTATGGACTTGTCATTGTTGATGATTACTCAAGATATACATGGGTGTTTTTCCTCAAGTCCAAGGACGAGACAAAGATCGCCTTCATTGCTTTTTCCAAGCAAGAACAACGCAAGTTTGACAAAGAAATCTTGGCAATAAGAAGTGAGAATGGATCTGAGTTCAAAAACTATACCTTGGAAGAATTCCTTAGTGATGAAGGGATTGAGCATCAATATTCAGCTCCATAAACTCCTCAGCAAAATGGTGTAGCCGAAAGGAAGAACCGTACACTTGTGAAGATGGCAAGGTCCATGTTGGATGAATACAAGTCACCACATAGTTTTTGGGCCGAAGTTGTCAACACTGCATGGCTTGCATCAAATCGGATCCTTCTCCGCACTATATTGGAAAAGACTCCATATGAGCTCCTAACTGGGAACAAGCCAAATGTCAAGTACTTTCGTGTATTTGGGTGCAAATGTTTCATCCTCAACAAAAGAGAACGGTTAGGAAAATTTCAATCCAAAACAATTGAGGGCATATTTGTTGGCTATGGATCAAACTCTCATGCCTATAGAGTCTACAACAAATCCAATGGATGTGTTGTAGAAACTTGTGACGTGGTGTTTGATGAATTTAATGGCTCGATCTAAGTGATGTAGGTGAAGAAGATCCCTCTCAAGATATTTTGACCATGGGTGTTGGTGCACTTCTTCCAATGGAACAAGAACCTCATGATGATGAAGAAGAAGATGGAAGTTTCACACATCATCAAACTACTTCAACACGCATACCACCACAAACTCATATTGTTCAACCAATTCCCTTAGTCCAAGTACAAGAAGATGATCAAGTTTCTCTTCATGATAATCTTCAAGAACAAGATCATCATCAAGGGCAAGAACAAGAAAGTCCAATCATTGATGATGAACCTCAACAAATGCAATATGAACAAGAAGATCTTCCACCACACATTAATGATCCATATGTTGAGGACGTGGATGATGGACATGAAGTTCAACCTCAAGAAACCCTAACCTCCAACAATCCTCGAGTCGTCGGTCGTCTTGATGTTGACAAAATTCTCACCGGCATATCGGAAGGTAGAGTCGCTCGTAAACATTTGACAAATTTTTGTGCTCACTTCTCGTTTGTGTCTAGTGTTGAGCCCCTCAAGGTACAAGATGCATTGATGGACAACGATTGGCTCGTTGCTATGCAAGAAGAGTTGAACAGTTTTGAGTGCAACTAAGTGTGGTCATTAGTCAAGAGGCCACCTACCAAGCACAATGTCATTGGAAAAAATGGATTTTCAACAACAAGCAGGATGAGGATGGTGTAATCATCCGTAACAAAGCAAGGTTAGTGGCACAAGGGTACTCACAAGTTGAAGGTTTGGACTTTGTGAGACCTTTGCCCCCGTTGCCCGTCTTGAATCCATTCGCATCTTACTTGCTTATGCCGCTTTCAATGGTTTTACTTTACATCAATCAATGTGAAGAGTGCTTTCCTTAACGGTCCTCTACAAGAAGAAGTATATGTGTCACAACCACCTGGGTTCGTTGATCCCGATCACAAAGACTATGTGTACAAACTTCATAAGGCTTTGTATGGCCTCAAACAAGCACCTCGTGCTAGGTATGATCATTTTAAGAAGTTTTTACTCGATGACGGTTTTGTGGGAGGGGTGATCGATCCCACTCTTTTTACTAAGAGGGACAAGGGTGATTTGATCTTATGCCAAATCTATGTAGATGATATCATTTTTGGTTCTCCTAACATTCATTTGTGCAAGAAGTTTGCGGCTTCAATGACCAAGAATTTTGAAATGTCACTCAATGCGGATTTGAAGTTCTTTCTCGGATTTCAAATTCAACAATTTCAAGAAGGAATTTTCTTGTCTCAAGCAAAATACCTCAAGGATATCCTAGAGAAGTTTGGCATGTCTGATTCTAGTCCATGCAAGACACCCATGCCAACCAAAATTTCACTCAATGAAGACACAAATGGTATTCCTTTCGACCCATCTATTTACCGCTCTATGATTGGTTCATTGCTTTACCTTTGTGCATCTAGACCAGACATCATGTTCAGTATATGCATGTGTGCTAGATTGCAAGCTTCCCCTAGGGAAAGCCATCATAAGGCGGTTAAGCATATTCTTAGATACCTTGTTCACACCCCAAAGTTGGGTTTATGGTACCCCAAGGATGCTAAGTTTGATCTCGTTGGGTACACGGATGCGGATTGGGCTGGAGACAAAGTGGATCGTAAGTCCACCTCCGGCGCATGTCAGTTTCTTGGATGCTCCTTGGTAAGTTGGTCCTCGAAGAAACAAAATTGTATTGCCCTCTCTACCGCAAAAGTTGAATACATTGCAACCGCCAGTTGTGCAACTCAATTACTATGGATGAGACAAACCTTGAAGGATTATGGTATCACCCATAGACATGTGCCTCTCCTATGTGATAATGAAAGTTCCATCAATATTGTTGAGAACCCCAAGGATCATACCCACACCAAGCACATTGATATTAGGTATCACTTCTTGAGAGATCATGTGGAAAAGGGTGATATTCACATTCATCATGTTGGTACAGATTTGAAACTTGCAGATATTTTCACCAAACCATTGGATGAAGCAAGGTTTTGTCGACTTAGGCGTGAACTTGGTATCTTGGAGCTTGACAATATTATGTGAAATCTAGTACCCATTCATGCATGAAATTAATGTCTTGTCTTGATGTAGGCATATATATATAGGGGGAGACACTCAACTCATGAGTATCCTCACCCTATGAAACGCATAAAAATAACAAACACTCTCAAAGCTACCATGACATCTAACTATGGTGCTTTCCATGATGGAGTAGTGATTATGCACTCAAAGTTCCAATCTTTCCGTGTCGTGTCACATATACTCATACATGGTGGCAGTAGCCACCACTCTTGTCATTAGAACAATATATGAGCGGTATATGTTTTATTATTGTTGGCATAGGATACTCGTTACTTAACAGATTATGCCTTTGCATCTTACTACATACTGTAATCATCCTATCCTCATCATGGTTAGTAGAACAAATCATTGCACCCTACTCCTCTCAAAAATTCTTATATGCTTCCGGACGTCCGTTATGTACCGGACGTCTGTAAAATACTCTCTGGTATCTTTTCCTGGCCCAGGCGCCGGACGTCCGTGGATTCTCGGTCGTTCGGACTTTTCTACAACACCGGACGTCCGTCGCACTCCGGTCGTCCGTCGCACTCCGGTCGTCCGTAAAAAGCCTTCTGTTGACCTCAGGCCGGTCGTCCGGCCTATCCGGACGTCCGTTATTTTTTCCCTGGCCCAGGCACCGGACGTCCGTAGATCTCCGATCGTCCGGACATTTTCTCAGGCACCTATATATAACGTGGGTATGTGTTTCGGGTCAGTTACCCTAATCCGTTCGCCCCCTCTCCTCTACCGCACCGCCACCGCCCCTGTCTCGCGGCTCCTCGCCGTGGCCGCTCACCGCTCGGGCCCCTCGTCGTTGCCACGCCACTCGCTGTGGCCCCTTGGGTCGCCCCTATCCCCGCTCGGGCCCCTCGCCGTTGCCACGCCACTCGCTGTGGCCACTCGGCCTACTGACTGATTAGCTCTGGTCGCCTTCATCCTCCGAGTTCTTCACTCCAAGGTAGCACCCATCTCTTCTTCTCTCATCCATCGATTTGTCGATGTGGTGGTGGGTTGTTTGATTTGGGTTTCCCTCCTCTTCTAGGTCGGAATGGTGAAGACCAAGAGCACTACTCGCAAGGACCCCCCATCTGGCTCCTCTCGTCCCTCCCACCGCGGTGTTTCCGATGATTCCCAAGAACGGGCTCATCCTAGGAAGCGTGTTCCTCCTCCTCGCCGGTCTCCAAGCAAAGACTCGTCGGACGGCTCTAACTATGAAGATGAGCATGCTCATATGGAGAGAGGAGAGCCTGTCCCTGTTTGCACCACTGCTCCCAAGCGTGGGACTCGGCGGCCCACCTTCCAGCCTCCTCCTCCTCCAGTCCAACTTCACGGTGATGCTCGTCATATCTCGCCTGAACCTCCTTTACCACACGGCCGTCACGTTAAGCGGTTCAACCTGGTTCCCATTGCCTCCTATCTTAAGTTGCGTTGTGATGTTGATCAATTTACGATTGCTCGTGACTCTAGGGACACTCGTTTTCGCACTAATGTCCAAGCTGGCATTTTTACCACTATCATCATTCCTAAGGGTCTTTCTCTGCATCTGTGCATTGATTTAGAGCATATTCATACTCATCCGGAAAAATATTCCGGGGCTATTGAGCTCATTGAGTCCTCCAATCTTGCTGCCCCATTTACATTTCAACATGACTTTAACCACGCCGCCATTCATCAATTTTATGCCACATGTTTCTTCGGTCCAAATAACACTGTTACTTGGATGACCTCCGACACAAACCTCTCGGCTTCCTACTCTCAATTTGTTACTGCCCTTGGTTTTCCCGACACCGGGTTCAAAATTCACAATGATGACCCCGACCATAGACCCAAGGGCCTTGATGCATGTGTTGATCTTATCAAACCCATACCTCAACTGACTGATGATGAGAAACAAAAGGGTTTTAATCAAGTTTCCATTTGGCGTGCTCCTTTCTTCATTATCTATCAATGTGTCATTCGCACCATTTATACTAAGATGGGTGACAAGGGGTCCTACAGTAGCAACTGCATCGATCTCATGCATCGCCTCTATGCAGCTCTGAAAGGGAAGATCAATGTGCCTCATTTTCTATGGCATGAGATTCGCCTCGCTTCGTTTCAGCACAAGCGGGCCTTTCCTCATGCTCCCTTTCTTCAGGCTTTCATCGAGAGTGTGGCTTCGTTTCCTATTGCCTGCACTCATTTGCATGAGCGGTGGGTCATTCCCCCACACATGGCCGATAACTATGTTCCCAAAGACTCTTCCTCTTCTCCTCATCTGCGCCGCACTGCTTCTAGCATCCCTTGTTCTGCTCCCTCCGGATCTGCACCCTTTGGTCGCATTGCTCACTTTCTGGGGAAGGCCCACTCTGCCTTGATGAAGGCTGTTACGTTTAATTGCTCCCAAAATCACGATGTTGTCACGCGCCTTATCACCTCCAAGAATTCTCTGAAGACTCGTCTGAGAGACTCCGGAGTGTTCGATGTGAGTGATGATGACCGTTTTCCTGATGAGCCACCTTCCGATTTTGGTTTTCCCTCGGGTCCTGAGTGAGATGACTTCTTTGACGAGGCTGGTGGAAGTGGTGCACATGATGATGATGATGATGATGATCTCTGATGCTGTTATGACCCCTCCTTTTGGGTATTTGATGCCAAGGGGGAGTAGGCACTATGCGATTCTATGATATTAGCCTGTAATCGAACTCATTGTTATGTTTCATTAGCTTGTATCGAACTCATGTTATGAGATTTTAGAGACTTGTGTTTTGTTCTATGATTGACGAACCTATATGGAGCTTATTGTCTTGGTTATCTTGTGTATGAGATTTGGTTGTGTTGGTATCATGTTGAGGGGGAGCTCTCTTCATGTTTATTCTCTATGGTATCATATTGAGGGGGAGCTCTCTCCATGCTTATTCTTTGTTTATTGAGCTCCACAACAAATCCTTTCGATTTTTATTTTTATGTGTGTGCATATATGTTGTCATCAACTACCAAAAAGGGGGAGATTGAAAGTGAAATCATGCCCTTAATAATATTTTGATGTTGATGACAACATGTATGTTGGGACTAATCATGTTTATCAAGTATATCTCAGGATTATGTCTCAAAGGCCGTGTGTGGATCATGACTAGGGACAAATGCATATAACTCAAGATCGGAGATACAAGACATTAGCCTTGGCTTTGTTTACGGTTTGTTCTTGAGTATAGGGATCCCGCACTATTAAGAGGGGATCGTTGGATCTAGTGAAAGATTTGCTCAAACCCACCAACTCCAGTTTGTCTCTCCGGGCGTCCGGTACTCTATGGACGTCTGATCCCTCTCAGCTGTCCAGACGTCCGGCTCTCTACGGTCGTCCGGTGTCTCTCTTATAGAACGTTATTCACGGATTTTCGAACCTCTCCGGACGTCTAGTCTCCGGACGACCGGCACGTCTCGGATGTCCGGTATTTCCTCCATAGAACCATATTTATGGATTTCCCGGCCTCTCCGGACGTCCGGGCTCCGGACGACCGGCACGTCTCGGACGTCCGTGTGATGTGTACTGATTTGTGGCTTATGTGTTCCCAGCGGCCGGACGACCGATATATGTCGGACGTCCGGACATATTTGTGCCACCGGACGTCCGGTGTTGTCCGGACGTCCGACCTCTTCTGTGCACTTAAGTGGCTCAAACGGTTACTTTTTCCACACCCACTATATATAGGCTTCTCCCTTCCACAGGATGAGGTTGACCATTCACTTTGAGCTTGCCAAGAACACTTTTCATCCTCCCAAGTGATTTAGGAACATTTGAGAGAAGTTCTTCAATCAAGTGATAGATCCACTCCTTACCCTTCTTTGCACCAAAGGAATTCGTGATTTGAGCAAGTCTTGAGATTTTCCCCATCGTTCTTATTACTCTTGGAGGTTGGAGACTCCTAGGGGTAGGAGTCTTTCGGAGAGGAATCGACCTTTGTGATTACCCTCGGAAAAGTGTGTGAGGGTTTGGAGACCACCCCAAGGTCTACCACTAGTGGTTGAGAAACGCCTCCGTGGTGTTGTCTCAAAGGGAGAATAAGGTGAGCCTTTGTGGCGTTGGTGTGCCTTCATGGTAACATCAACCTCTCTAACGGTGACTAGCTTCCCTCCAAGGAAATAAACATCGGCATACATCCTCGTCTCCCGGAGTTACGATTATTCCTAACCCTAACTTTCTACTTTTGGTTACTTGTCTCTTAGCACTGACTTATATCATATTGTGCTTGCTTACTTACATACTCGTGTTACTTGCTTAGTACTTAGTACTACACTTGCAATTGTTAGGCTCACATTCATATTCCGCATTATTGCCTAAAATTGCTAAGTAATAATTAAAATTTGTAATTGTAACTATTCAACCCCCCCCCTCTAGGTCCATCTCGATCCTTTCAGCCTTGCACTCACACGCATACGTGTACGAGAGAAACGCGCATCGCTCGGCCCCAACCACCACCATAACCGGGAAGGAGGAGGGAGGACGGCGGCGGCAATGTGGTGGCGACGGCCATGCGGCGACGGCGGAGGAGTGAGGCAGCGGGGAGTGAGGGGAGAAAGAAGATGGTCGGGCGCGGGGGAGGAAAATTTGGGGATAGGGCTGAGCGAGTCCTGGATTAAGGGGACCTCGGGCGTCCGGCCTGTGTGATGTGGGACGGACTGATGGGCCATGAAGATACAAGATAGAAGACTTCCTTCCATGTCCGGATGGGACTCTCCTTTGCATGGATGGCTATCTTGGCGTTCGGATATGAAGATTCCTTCCTCTACAAACCAACTCTATACAACCCTAGGCCCCTCCGGTGTCTATATAAACCAGAGGGTTTAGTCCATAGAGACGAATCATAATCATACAGGCTAGACATCTAGGGTTTAGCCATTATGATCTCGTGGTAGATCAACTCTTGTAATCCTCATATTCATCAAGATCAATCAAGCAGGAAGTAGGGTATTACCTCCATCAAGAGGGCCCGAACCTGGGTAAACATCGTGTACCCCGTCTCCTGTTACCATCGACCTTAGACGCACAGTTCGGGACCCCCTATCCGAGATCCGCCAGTTTTGACACCGACATTGGTGCTTTCATTGAGAGTTCCGTTGTGTCATCACCAGAAGGTTCGATGGCTCCGTCAATCATCTACAATGATGCTGCCCTAAGGGAGGTCTTTCTCCCCAACCAAATCCTCATATTCGGCGGCTTTGCACTACGGGCCAACTCGCTTGGCCATCTAGAGCAGATCGACAGCTACGCCCCAGGTCACCAGATTAGTTTTGGAAATCTGGATTATGTCGCTGGTATCCATGGAGACTTGATCTTCCAAGGGTTCACGACCCCAACCGCCGCTCTGGCCTTAGATCCGGAGCACATCACCAGGTCCAAAGACGGGATTCTTGAGCCCGCCGAACTATCTGCGGCCACTAAGCCCAGTACGGGAGAGCCGGAGGAAATAGTGTCGCTGGCAACCATCATGAAGCCGTATTCTTCTTCAGACACTGGCTCTGAACTCTCGGAGTCAGCATCGTGTGAGCTCGGCCAAGGAGTCTCCCTCCCGCCGAACTCCATGGACACTCTGCTCCTCGGCCAAACCTCTCCTTTAAGCGAGGCTCTGGACTTAATTTGATCCCTTGTTATTACAGAGGAGCAACATCCAAACTACGGCCAGCCCGGACTAGGGGCTATGGGCGGGGAATTTTACGTCCCACCCACCACCCACTCCATAGCCACTGTCGAGGACTTAACCGACATGCTCGATTACGGCTCCGGAGACATCGACGGTATGGACGACGATGCCGGAGAAGAGCAGGCCCAGAACCTGCCGTTTACCGGATGCTGGACGGCCACCTCTTCCTATGACGTGTACATGGTGGATACACCCAAAGAGGGTAACGGCGATAATGAGACCAATCCAGTCAAGGATATACCTCCTGAGACACGACCAAAACGCCGACGTCCGCGGCGCCGCTCTAAATCACGTCGTGGAAAAGACAGCAATACCGGCACCGGAGACAACAATACTCCGGATGACGCCAAAGACCAAGAAGACCCCGTCGAGCCAACCTCCGAACAGGACGATTGGGAAGATGAGCAAGTTAGCCCTGATGAATAGGCTGTAAACGAAGACTCGGAGGACAGTAATTATCTTCCACTCTCCGAGGATGAGGTGATCCTCGGGGACGAAGACTTTATCGTGCATGAGGAACCCCTCGAGCAGGAGCGCTTTAAACGATGGCTAATAGCCACTGCAAAGAGCCTAAAAAAGAAGTAGTAGCAACTTCAAGCTGATCAAGATCTACTCAACGACAGGTGGACTAACGTCCTGGCAGCCAAGGAATACGGCCTCGAGCGCCCAACCAAAAGTTACCCGAAGCGTAAACTGCTACCTCAATTCGATGACGAGGCACTTGAGCCCGTACCACTAGCGCATAACGCGGCTGACCGGCCACCATGTGGTCGGGACAAAATGGCAACTCAAGTCGAACACCAGCCCATACTACCTCACCATAAAGGTCGAGACACAACAGCTCGGGGATATACATATGACCTGTGGCAGGACCTGGAAAATAGAGCAGGTCAAACCAGGGTGATCTACGGATCACGGGGACGTGCCCCAGCGCGCGACAACGGCTATTTAGACGGTCGTGACAAGCATAACCACTTCCGGGCCGAAAACCGCAGACAGACTCCATCCGAGCTATGTCACGACTTGGCCCAATATAGAGGCGCCACACACCCCCTCTGCTTCACTGATTAAGTAATGGAGCACGTATTCCCAGAAGGGTTTAAACCCGTGAATATCGAATCATATGATGGAACAACAGATCCCGCGGTATGGATTGAGGATTTTCTTCTCCATATTCATATGGCCCGCGGTGATGATCTTCATGCCATCAAATACCTCCCGCTAAAACTCAAGGGACCATCTCGGCAGTAGTTAAACAGCCTGCCTGAAAACTGTATTGGCAGCTAGGACGACTTGGAAGACGCCTTCCGTGACAACTTCCAAGGCACATACGTTCGACCTCCGGATGCCGATGACTTAAGTCACATAGTCCAACAGCCCGGAGAGTTAGCTAGGAAATTCTGGACTAGGTTCCTAACTAAAGAGAACCAGATCGTCGACTGTCCGGATGCCGAAGCCCTAGCGGCCTTTAAGCATAGCATCCACGATGAATGGCTCGCCCGACAACTCGGCCAAGAAAAGACGAAGTCCATGTCAACCCTCACGGCACTTATGACCCGCTTTTGCACGGGCGAAGATAGTTGGCTAGCCCGTAGCAACAATAATGCAAGCGAACCTGGCACCTCTGAAGCCAGAAATAGCAACGGCAAGCCCTGACGCAACAGGCACAAGCGTCGAAGCAACAGTGACAACACCGATGACACGGCGGTCAACACCGGATTCACTCGCTCCAAGTCCGGCCAGCGGAAGAAGCCATTTAAAAGAAACAATTTGGGCTCATCCAGCTTGGACCACATACTCGATCGTCCATGTCAGATCCAAGGCACCCCCGACAAACCAGCCAATCATACCAACAGAAGCTGTTGGGTCTTTAAACATGCCGGCAAGTTAAATATCGAGAATAAGGAGAATGGGTCGCCAAGTGAGGACGATGACGAGGAGCCCCGTCCACCGAACACAGGGGGCCAGAAGAAATCCCCCCCCCCAAGTCAAAACAGTGAACATGATATATGCTACTCATATCCCCAAGAGGGAGCGCAAACGCGCGCTCAAGGACGTCTACGCCATAGAGCCAGTCGCCCCAAAATTCAATCCATGGTCATCTTGCCCAATCACTTTTGATCGCAGGGACCATCCGACCAGTATCCGTCATGGCGGTTCCGCCGCACTGGTCCTCGACCCAATCATTGATGGATTCCACCTTACGCGAGTCCTCATGGACGGTGGCAGCAGCCTTAACCTGCTCTATCAGGACACAGTTTGCAAGATGGGCATCGATCCCTCAAGGTTCAAGCCCACAAAAACTACCTTTAAAGGAGTAATACCAGGTGTAGAGGCCCGATGCACGGGCTCAATCACATTGGAAGTCGTCTTTGGACCATCGGACAACTTCCGAAGCGAAGATTTGATCTTCGATTGTAAGATCGAAAGTATGTCTAGAGGGGGGTGACTAGACTACTTGACCAAATAAAAATCTAGCCTTTTCCCAATTTTAGTTCTTGGCAGATTTTAGCAACTTAGCACAAGTCAAGCAATCAACCTACACATGCAATTCTAAGAGTATAGCAGTGGAATGTAAAACAATTGCATATGAAGGTAAATGGAGGAGTTTGAGGAAGCAAACGCAATGTTGACACGGAGATTTTTTATCCGTGGTTCCGATAGGTGGTGCTACCATACATCCACGTTGATGGAGACTTCAACCCACGAAGGGTAACAGTTGCGCGAGTCCACGGAGGGCTCCACCCACGAAGGGTCCACGAAGAAGCAACCTTGTCTATCCCACCATGGTCGTCACCCACGAAGGACTTGCCTCACTCGGGTAGATCTTCATGAAGTAGGAGATCTCCTTGCCCTTACAAACTCCTTGGTTCAACTCCACAATCTTGACGGAGGCTCCCAAGTGACACCTAGCCAATCTAGGAGACACCACTCTCCAAGAGGTAACAAATGGTGTGTTGATGATGAACTCCTTGCACTTGTGCTTCAAATGATAGTCTCCCCAACACTCAACTCTCTCTCACAGGATTTGGATTTGGTGGAAAGAATATTTGAGTGGAAAGCAACTTGGGGAAGGCTAGAGATCAAGATTTATGTGGTAGGAATGGAATATCTTGACCTCAACACAAGTGTAGGTGGTTCTCTCTCAGCAAATGTATGTTGGAAGTGTAGGCATGTTCTGATGGCTCTCTCCATGAATGAAGAGTGGGTGGAGGGGTATATATAGCCTCCACACAAAATCTAACCGTTACACATAATTTACCAAACTTGGTGGGACCGAATCATGAAACTCGGTCAGACCGATTTAGTTCATAATGTGACCGTTAGGCATTTCGGTGGGACCGACATGTCAACTCGGTGGGACTGATATTGTTAGGGTTAGGGCATAATGTAATCTCGGTGAGACCAATTACACAAACTCGGTGAGAGCGATTTTGGTAATAGACAAACAGAGAGTTGGTCAGGCAAACTCGGTGGGACCGATTCGCTCATCTCGGTTGGACCTAAACGTTACGAAAGCGAAACAGAGAGTTTGCATTGCAATCTCGATGGGACCGATCGCTCATCTCGATTTGACCAAAACGTTACGAAGGGAAACAGAGAGATTACAATCCCATCTCAGTGAGACCGAGATCCCTATCAGTGAGACCGAAAAGACTAGGGTTTCTGGCAATGGCTATGTCAACTGAACTCGGTGGCGCCGGATAGAAAGTTTTGGTGGGGCCGAGTTTGACTTTTGGTTTGGGACATATGGATGTGAGAAAGTAGTTGAGTGTTTTTGGAGCATATCACTAAGCACTTTGAGCAAGAAACTCATTAAGCAACACCTCACCCCCTCTTGATAGTATTGGCTTTTCCTATGCACTCAATGTGATCTTGGATCACTAAAATGAAAAAAGTAGAGTCTTGTGCTTTGAGCTTGAGACAATCCTTTTGTCCTTAGCATTTAGAGGGGTCCACGTTTCTCATCCATGCCATGCCAAACATTGAGCTTTCCTGAAATATTTATCTTGAATAGCATTAGCTCAATGAGTTATAAGTTGTTAGGAATTACCAAAACCACCCAGGGATAGTTGCACTTTCAATCTCCCCCTTTTTGGTAATTGATGACAACATATAGATCAAAGCTTCGACAAATGATAATAAGATTGAAAAACTTCATCGCTTTGAGAAGTATGTGATAAGCAGGAGCTCCCCCTAAATTTGTGCATTATTTAAAGTTTTCTTTTGAATGCAAATGCACAATCGATTAGGATCATGGGTTACTCTTCCATGTCACGTACATCTTGGTGGAGCACTCAAAATGATAGAAGTTAAAAGCATGCACTCATCACCAAGCAAGTGAACGATCAATAAGGATATAAGGGATAATATCATCCAACAAGCATTAAGGGTAGCATATGATCAAACACATGATCGAACAACTAAACAAGTAGCTCACAAGCACACAATCAAGAAGTTGAACCAAAAACAAGAGAGATAAAAAGCAACACTCTCTCTCGAAGCCTATGATCTATATTTTCTCCCCCTTTGGCAACAAGTTACCAAAAAGTTCAAAGAATGCATAGTGCTAAACGACTCTCAGGCTTGGTCTTCGGGAGGTGGTGTAGAGATGGCTCCAGGGTCGAAAGCTTCTGTTGATGTAGCTGGAGCTGGTGGAGTGGCTGCTGGAGCTGGCATTGGAGCTGTAGCAGCTGGTGCTGATGATGTAGCTCTAGTATCTATGACTGGCACTGCAACAGATCTCTGTCCTCTGGGCACTCTAGCAAAAGCATCTGTAGTAGACTTGCCCTTCTTCTCCTCTGCTTCCTCCTAAAGCTGCTCAACTGCAATTTGGATCTCAGTTACCTTGACATCAAGATCATAGAATTTCTGCTCAATGATCCTCTCCAAACTCTCCTGGTTTTGAGTCAGGGTGGCCAAGCCCTTCTCAATCCTCAAAGTGGATTGGATCAGATATCCAAGCTGGTCTTGCTTGCTCTTCAAGAACACTAGAGATGTCTCTTCAGCAGTTGGCATCTTTGTAGCTTTCGCTGCCCTTGCCTTCTCTCTCTTCTCATGTGCTTGAGCTGATGATGGTGCATTATCATTCATGACAACAGTGTTGTATTCAAATTCAGGGTAGATGGGCAGGTGCTCCTTATCCAATAGATATTTTCCTGTGCCCATCTTGGAGTTGATGAGCTCCTGAATTTGGGGGGCATACCCACAAGATCTTTTCTGATCAATTGTTGTCCTTTTGATTGTCTCCACAATTAGACTAATGACTTTAAACTTTTGAGGCACATCAAACAAATGTAGCAAATTGATAGCATGTCCTCTGATCATCTTGTGATCACCTGACTTGGGTAGCAATGTGTGACTTAGGATCCAGTTGATGGTAGGCAAACCAGACAACAAGAAGTGGACAGATCCAAACTTATGAGTCATAGTGTTATGGTATTTCTTCTTCTCAGCATAAACATCTAAGTCATCTTCATTTTCTTTTGGGGCGTTGATCAACTGAGCCCATTCTTCCACAGAGGATTGGTACCTAGTACCTTCTGACATACAGATGATCTTTCCGTCTGGGTAGAAGTGGGCAGTGGAGTAAAACCGCATGATCAGCTCATCATTCCACTTGGTGAGCTTTTGAGCAACAAATGTATCAACTCCACATGCTTTCAAGTTGTCATATACACCTGGATAATGATCTTCATTCTCCTTGATGTACTCCCAGTCAACCCATCTCATGTCATGGACAATAGGCTTCTTGTCAAGAAAAATTGTCTCATAAAAGTCTTGTTGTTCCTTAGTGTGTAACCTGTAGTCAACAACAGTTCTCCTCCTGACAGCATATGGATCAGACTGTCTCTATAATCTCAGTCCTGAATCCTTCCTGATTTTCATGTTTTCTGCAACAGGATGTGCATCATTGTGGTCAAGGATTCTGGGCTTCAGTTTTCTCAAAACAAGTGAATCATCTTCTTCTTCTTTAGCTTCAGACACTGGGGCCTTGTTTTTCTCCTCAGCTGGAATACTTCTGGTGTTCCTCTTGGGTTTAGGCTTTTGAGCTGGAGCAGCAGCCTTGGGAGCAGCTTTGGGCTTAGATGGAGCAACCCCTGATCTGATTGCATCTCCCATGAGTTTCTGAGCTTTGGGTGCTGGTGCAGCATCCACTTGTTCTTCTTCTTCTTCAGAATCTCTCATCATGGAGGGCTTGCCAAGAACTTTGGCAGTAGTGGTTCTTGCCCTCTTATTATTCTTACCATCACTTGCTGCTTCACCATCATCTGATTCAATGGTGAACTTCATAGTTTCACCTGTGGCAACTTTCTTTGACTTGGAAGCTTCAACAGTTGAGGCTCTTGCTTTTGACATTGGAACTCTTCTTGCTGGAGCCTTTGTTTTCATTCCAGGCTTTGTTGCAGCAGTAGTGCTATGCTCCTTTTTCAGCACCTTTTTCCTTGAAGTGGCCTCATCCTCAACAGCCACATAATCCTCATCTTCAGAATCTGAGGTTTTCTTCTTCCTTGTCCTGGTAGCTGCCTTTGGAAAGTTACTAGGTGTGCTCCTGCTGCCCTCATCATAGCTGCTGGAGGGATTAGTGCCCTCACTCAACTGAACATGTTCCTTTGACTTGTTCTGACTATCACTTTGATCAGACATCTTTAGGCAAACTGTCAGCAGACCCTGTGAATAGGCTGTAGATGAGGTAGAGTAGATGAGCATCACAAAGTACAGAGGTTTTGCAAAACAATTGAGTCAAAAAGCTTAGTTTTAGTTCTCTACAGAAGTTATCTCGGAGCTACCGAATTAACACACTCGGTGATACCGAAGCAACACTTGGAACCTAAACTAGTGAACTCGGTAGGGCCGAGTCATAGTTTGGTGGCACCGAGATTGCTAGGGTTTCACAGAATCTTCAACTCGGTCACACCGATTTGCACGTTTCGGTCAGACTGAAAAGCACATGTGCAATGGCCAAGGCTGAATCGGTCAGACCGATTTCTACAGTTCGGTCGGTCCGAGATGAGTTCTACGGAGAGCTAACCCTAAATTTTTGAATCCATCTAGACCTAAGGAAGTTTTAGCTGGATGGATCTATCTCAATCATGGCAAGAAACATGGCATTGTCCTTGTGCTAGGAATCTGAGTGAAAAAGATAGCACAAGGGGTCAAACACTTACCCTAGAGCGTCGAGTGTTCGCTACGACGGCAACGGCGGAGCAGATTGCTGTTGACGGCGGAGGAGACTAGTGGAGGGAGGTCGCTGGTGGCGAGAAGACGATCCGGAGACCCGAAGAGGCAGAGCAGGTTACGCGCGGGTGAAGGGTTTCGGAAAAATTTCCAAAATTTGACCCGTCAGTATATATAACCTGACCCTATCGGTGTGACCGAGTGGAACAACTCAGTGGCACCGAGATGCAAAACTACGAGCAGTTACTGCAACTCGATGTGACCGAAAGGTTCTAATTGGTTGCACCGAGATTGAAAACCTAGATCAACTTAGTGATCTTGGTATGGCCGAAAAGGATGAATCGGTCAAACCGAAATGCACAAAGAGGTTTTGGAAGTTTAAGTCTATGACGAATCGAGGACTCTGAGTGCTCCTCACACAGAATGGTTCGAATCTGACTTGATCAAACTTTGTGATGTAGCATGAATAGAGTTTGATACGAGGAAAGCATAGATAGCTAGAGGGAGTTCTTAGGCATTCTTGTCCATCCATTTGGCAAAAGAGAAAAATTTAAACTATCAAAGCAACAAATGGATGTCCTCGAATGAGTAAAATATGCATCCAACATGCTCACACAATAAAATGACAAATGAAATATGTGACAAAGCATGCACAAGCACTCTAGCATCTATCAAGCAATTGGCGATGACTAGGTCATCTATATATGAGTATATTGACTTAGGAGTCAAATGAGAACATTTGATCATAGGTCATACTCATCGTTTAAGCACAAGTGGGGTTACCACTTTTACATAAAGCATTGTTGTTCTCACACCACTAGAGTTGCTTTAGCTCAATTCTTAGAGTAAAGCTCCCCCTAGATGTGATATCCCCCCTAAGAGGGATGAACTAACCTTGGGTTTTGTCGATAATGACTTCATGTAGGTGTTGAAGATGTGGATGCTCAATGTTGATGTAGATCATTCGGAGCAATCCATTGGAGTGAGTTGCAGTTTCAATACCTACACGGGTTAGTCCCACAAGGAACAAGCAAAGATATCCATAGACATAGAGTGATGTATACAGAAGGTGTTGTCCATGAAAGCATTAGGTTACCGTGTTCCTCGTCTTACCAACAAGAGGGTTTGTGACTCCTTGGACTAGTGCAAGATATGGAAGTTGTTTGCACTTGTCCTTGCCAAAATGATAAGAGTGAAGTATGTTGGCGAAGTCACCCTCAAGGACTCTCTAGTTCTTCTTCTTAGGGATCCACACCATATTGATGGGAATCCTTGGAGTTGTAGTCGTATTTGATGAAGTAGAACCTGATGTAGTCTTGGGAACCCACTTGACCAAGGCCATAGGAGCTTCTTCAAATGCATCAATCTCCTCTTGAAGCTTGCCCTTCCCTTTTTTCTTGTGGTCTTGTGGTGGAAGATCATCTTGAGATTGTGTTCCTTTGAAAGAAGTAGGATCGTACTTCTCTTGTTGAGGAACAAACTTCGTCTTGGGGTATTGATCTTCTTCCCACTCAACTCCATTGGCATTGAACTTTCATTCAAAACCAACACCTTGATTCTTCCGGTGCCTTCCTTGCTTGCGTACAATCTCCTCGAATTGCTTACTTCCGGCAAGGCTCTTGTAAACACCTTTCTCTATAATTCCCTTCAATAGGCTATTTTATTTCTCAAGTGTAACTTGGCTAAGAGAATCATTAGTGGAATCAAGAGAACTACTAGAAGCAACAACATTGGATTTAGCATGATTGTTGTTACTACTAGATGAAGAATCTTTCTTGTTCTTGTTGTTAGATTTAACTTGTGGCATGTAAGTAGACAAGAGTAAACGCTTGGCAATGTACGAAGAACTTTTCTTGCGAAGATCATCATTGATTGCCTTTAAAACTCATGCTCTTGCTCAAGGTTGAGCTTTTCAAAGCATAGCTTCTCATGAGTCTTTAAAAGTTCTCGACGATTTTCCAAGGTAGTTTCATGAGCTAACTTAAGAGTGTTTAGTTCTTTAGTTAAATGCTCAAGCTCCTTCTTATCATCCTCATTCGTTTTATCTTGATTAGCATGATTAATAGCAAATTTATCATAGTTTTTATAACTAGAGTTGTCAACAATTAAATCATCATCTCCTAGCAAGTCATCTTCATCACTATTGAAATCAACATACTCGGGATGTGTTATCTTTGGACCTTTAGCCATGAGGCGTCTCCCAATTCCTTCATTTGGTGAGTCAAATATGTCGTAGGAGTTGGTTGTCACAAGTGCTAGTCCGGCAACACCTTCACCTTAAGTATATTCGGAGTCCAAGTGATAACTTCTTTCGGAGTGATTGTCGGAGTCGGAGCCAGATACGCATTCACCAACATGAGCTTGATGTCTTCTTTTTGTGTAGCTCCTTGATGACTTATCCTTTATTTCCAAATCCTTGCTTCTCCGAGAGGGTCTTCGTTCATAACGATCATCTCTACTCCTTCTTTCTCTTGATGGTGATTCTTCTCTTCTACTCCTTTTTGGAGAATCTTATCTTCTTTTGTAGGGAACCATACACTCATTGGAATAGTGTCCGAGTCTTCCACAATTGTAGCAATTACGCTCATGACTAGAAGATCTTTTGTCATTGTAGGACCTTGACTTTGAACTTCTTTACTTGCTTCTACTCTTGTAGAACTTGTTGAAGTTCTTCACCATTAGGCTCAATTCTTCATTGAAGGTTTGTTTCTCACATGATGATGTGGGAGCTTCACATGAGGCTTTGTAAGCATCACTTGACTTGTAGTGGAGCTCTTCCTTATCCTTGAGTGACATCTCATGAGCAACAATTCTTCAAATGACTTCCATTGGCTTGAGACCTTTGTAATTGGGCATCATTTGGATCAATGTGCACACGGTATCATATTTTCCATCCAAGGCTCTTAGGATCTTCTTGATGATGAATTTATCGGTCATCTCTTCACTTCCTAAGCCGACAATCTCATTTGTGATGAGAGCAAGCCTAGAGTACATTTCAGCTACGCCTTCACCATCCTTCATTTTGAACTTGTCAAGTTGACTTTGAAGCACATACAATTTGGATTCCTTGACGGAGTCGGTACCTTCGTGCATATCAATCAAAGTATACCAAATTTCCTTTGCATTCTCAAGACGGTTGATTTTGTTGAATTCTTTGGGGCACAATCCGTTGAAGAGAATATCACAAGCTTGAGCATTGTATTGCAGCATCTTCAACTCTTCGGCGGTAGCTTCACGGTTCGGTTCTCTCCTATCAAAGAATTCACCTTACAAACCAATACACACAATAGCCCAAACGGCGGGGTTATGTCCAAGAATATGCATTTTCATCTTATGCTTCCAACTAGCAAATTTTGTACCATCAAATTAAGGACCTCTACGGTGGTAATTTCCCTCGCTAGACGCCATACTCTCCTAGGTTGTGAAACCAAGCCTATGACCACCAAAAGCTATGGAAATCAAAGCAAATAGACACCAAAGCTCTGATACCACTTGTAGGATCAAAAGTATGTCTAGAGGGGGGTGATTAGACTACTTGACCAAATAAAAATCTAGCCTTTTCCCAATTTTAGTTCTTGGCAGATTTTAGCAACTTAGCACAAGTCAAGCAATCAACCCACACATGCAATTCTAAGAGTATAGCAGCGGGATGTAAAACAATTGCATATGAAGGTAAAGGGAGGAGTTTGAGCAAGCAAACTCAATGTTGACACGGAGATTTTTTATCTGTGGTTCCGATAGGTGGTGCTATCATACATCCACGTTGATGGAGACTTCAACCCACGAAGGGTAACGGTTGCACGAGTCCACGGAGGGCTCCACCCACGAAGGGTCCATGAAGAAGCAACCTTGTCTATCCCACCATGGCCGTCGCCCACGAAGGGTTTGCCTCACTTGGGTAGATCTTCACGAAGTAGGCGATCTCCTTGCCCTTAGAAACTCCTTGGTTCAACTCCATAATCTTGACGGAAGCTCCCAAGTGACACCTAGCCAATCTAGGAGACACCACTCTCCAAGAGGTAACAAATGGTGTGTTGATGATGAACTCCTTGCTCTTGTGCTTCAAATGATAGTCTCCCCAACACTCAACTCTCTCTCACAGGATTTGAATTTGGTGGAAAGAAGATTTGAGTGGAAAGCAACTTGGAGAAAGATAGAGATCAAGATTTATGTGGTAGGAATGGAATATCTTGACCTCAACACAAGTGTAGGTGGTTCTCTCTCAGAAAATGTATGTTGGAAGTGTAGGCATGTTTTGATGGCTCTCTCCATGAATGAAGAGTGGGTGGAGGGGTATATATAGCCTCCACACAAAATCTAAGTGTTACACACAATTTACCAAACTCGGTGGGACTGAATCGTGAAACTCGGTCAGACCAATTTAGTTCATAATGTGACCGTTAGGCATTTCGGTGGGACCGACATGTCAACTCGGTGGGACCGATATCATTAGGGTTAGGGCATAACGTAATCTCGGTGAGACCAATTACACAAACTCGGTGAGACTGATTTTGGTAATAGACAAACAGAGAGTTGGTCAGACAAACTCGGTGGGACCGATTCGCTCATCTCGGTTGGACCGAAATGTTATGAAAGGGAAACAGAGAGTTTGCATTGCAATCTCGGTGGGACCGATCGCTCATCTCGGTTTGACCGAAACGTTACGAAGGGAAACAGAGAGATTACAATCCCATCTCGTTGAGACCGAGATCCCTATCGGTGAGACCGAAAAGACTAGGGTTTCTAGCAATGGCTATGTCAACTGAACTTGGTGGCGCCAGATAGAAAGTTTCTGTGGGGCCGAGTTTGACTTTTGGTTTGGGACATATGGATGTGAGAAAGTAGTTGAGGGTTTTTGGAGCATATCACTAAGCACTTTGAGCAAGAAACTCATTAAGCAACACCTCATCCCCTCTTGATAGTATTGGCTTTTCCTATGGACTCAATGTGATCTTGGATCACTAAAATGAAAAAAGTAGAGTCTTGTGCTTTGAGCTTGAGCCAATCCTTTTGTCCTTAGCATTTTGAGGGGTCCACGTTTCTCATCCATGCCATGCCAAACATTAAGCTTTCCTGAAATATTTATCTTGAAATAGCATTAGCTCAATGAGCTATATGTTTTTAGGAATTACCAAAACCACCCAGAGATAGTTGCACTTTCATCGATATCCTCCCCTTCCGTAGTGGCTATCATGCACTGCTCAGACGAACTGCATTTGCTCGATTCAATGCGGTACCACACTATGCCTATCTCAAACTCAAGATGCCCGGACCACGTGGTGTCATAACAGCCAATGGAAACACGGAACGCTCCCTCCGTACCAAGGAGCACACCGTGGCCCTGGCAGCGAAAGTACAGAGCGGCCTTATTAAGCAGAATATTAATTCAGCGGCCAACCTCCCGGACACTGTCAAACCAGTCCGGATAACTCCGCATCATGACAGTCCAGCTCGTCAGGAGTTCGGCTAGCAATTCGGCCTCCGTCTCAGTCCCGACCAAATGTGGCGTACGTGTCGCGCGTACATAACTACGCACTCAATATACCATGGGCAGAGACAGAGGCATAACTCGATTGTAGTCCATCATACGGCTCGACTTTACCTGGACACACATACTTTCCCTTTTTCTTTTTATCCTTTTCAGGTTTCTTTTCCACGGGCCCCTCACGGCGGCCTGATCATCGACCCTTTCGAAGGACGGATATACCAAGGCGGCAAGCAACATAGACGCGTGGTGGAATATCTAGGTGGTCTTCTTGAATACCTGTTTTCAGGACCCGCACGCAGCTCCCCCCTGGCCTCGGCATGTTAAATAGCCATGTTGCTTATCCGCTATTTGTACAAATACACTTTGACATATCAATCAAATTATAATGGAAATAGTTTGTGGCCCAACTTATGTGGCATTGGCTTACTACCTCATTTTATTTTGCTATTCTTATCGCCCGTACATTTTGGTACGACTTAATTCGCCAGGGGCTTCATTACGCTCCATACGATGGAAACAAGTCCGAACACTTTTTACAAGTATAGTTTGGCGCTCCGAATATAGCATTATATGCATCGGCTCTGAATCATGTCTTTGGTCAATAGTTGGGTTGCCCAGCTCCTATGCTTGCTACCTTACGTTTCGTCCTATCGGCTAGGGTAGTAAAGGGAGAACTATTGCGATTGTGTTTCTGGTTCATTCGGATAAACACCTCAGTAGAGAAAGCCGAAAACTGACTGTCATGATGCGGTGAGAGCTGGTCAGCTATTCGGAGGCTAAAAAACTCTTGCGATATTACCCATATTATGCGACGGATCGGCCTCCGCCCGATCAAGTGTCTACAACACCCTAGTCCGAATTAACAAATACTAACTAGGGGCTGCACCTACATTCCTATTGTCAAACTCCTATGGCTAAGTGAGGGTGATAAAGCCACATAGTCCGATTGCCTGGTTCGCTGTGCTAAACACCTCCTTCAAGGACCAAACTCTTGGGTCAAGTGTGTTTAGGTTCCAACCCGAACACCCATGTACTACCTACGTGGGGGCTGAAGGCGATGACTGGCCAACTCTCAGATTTAATAAACGGCTGCACAGGAGGGGATATTTTCACACAACAAACAAGCAATATATTACATATAGGCTTTGTTCCATAATACAGGACTGGATAACATGAATGTATTCATTCCAAGATAATGTCTTTCGCACACTGGCCCTCCACAATGCGGGATCCCTCCAGGACATCATCAAAATACCGCTCGGGCGTGCGGTGCTCCTTGCCCGCGGGAGGCCCCTCGGTCGCGAGCTTGATGGTGTTCATCTTCACCCACTGCACCTTGACACGGGCGAAGGACATCCGAGCACCTTCGATGCAGACTGACCGCTTGATGGCATTAAGCCGAGGGCAGGCATTGACCAGCCACTTCACGAGCCCGAAGTAGCTGTCGGGTATGCCTTTGGCAGGCCATAGACGGATTATCAAATCCTTCATGGCCAATTCGGCCACCCTATGCAGTTCGGTCAGCTGTTTCAGCTGATCGCTAAAGGGCACTGGATGCTCTGGCGCAAGGTATTGCGACCAGAATAGCTTCTCCGTTGAGCTCCCCTCTTCGGCTCGGAAGAACTCTGCAGCATCAGCAACACTGCACGGCAGATCCGCAAACGCTCTTGGAGAACTCCAAATCTGGGTCAGTAAGAGGTACCTTTTATTCACAAATTTGCTCTGCATAATAAAGGCCTTACCCGCCACGACCTTCTTGGCCTCCTGGATTTCCTGGAGGGCGCCCTGGGCTTCAACCCGGGCCTCTTGTGTGCTTTGGTGGGCCTTAGCAAGTTCGGACTCTTGGTCCATAATCTTGCGCTCCAAGGATTCGCATTTCTTTACGACGTCCTGGAGCACCTACTGGACCTCCTCAACCCTTGCCCCGTGCTTTTCGCGGGCGGCTTGTACCGTCACCGCAATGCCGAAAACAATCTGCGTGCCGAACACATCATCGTTGAAGCCTGGTTCAGGGGTGAAAGAACGAGGATGTCGTCTAGAGGGAGGGTGAATAGGCACTTTAAAATAATTACGGTTTAGGCTTGAACAAATGTGGAATAAACCTAGCGGTTAATTTATCAAGAACAAACCTAAAACAACTAGGCTCACCTATGTGCACCAACAACTTATGCTAAGCAAGATAAGCAACTATGTGATAGCAAGATATATGACAAAGAACAATATGGCTATCAAAAAGTAAAGTGCATAAGTAAAGGGCTCGGGTAAGAGATAACCGAGGCACGCGGAGACGATGATGTATCCCGAAGTTCACACCCTTGCGGATTCTAATCTCCGTTTGGAGCGGTGTGGAGGCACAATGCTCCCCAAGAAGCCACTAGTGCATGAAGAAGCGAGGTGACCTTTCTCACGACATAGGTAGCAACGTCTACTCTTCACTTTCTTCTCACTTGATTTCTCAACTTGAGAAGCATTAGCTCGAGTTTTCTTGGGAAGAGGCCTTTCTTCAACTTGAGGTTGAGCATGAGAGTGAACTTGTGGCCTCTTCCCTTGTTGCTTGTCACTAATGGGCTTCTTCTTCAATGGGCAAGATCTAACATGATGCCCTTCTACTTTGCACTTGAAGCAGACAATCTTGGCCGAATTCTTGACTTGTTCTTGGCCCTTCTTTTTGTTCATCTTGGACTTCTTCTTCTTATTAGAGTTGAATCCAAGTCCACCTTTGTCATTGGGGGATTTTTGCACACTCAAGATATTGTTGAGTGTGGCCTTCCCTTCATGACACTTTTCCAAGTGTTTCTTCAAAGAAGTGACTTGGGCCTTGAGCTCTCTAATTTCCTCTACATGGTTAGTCGCAATGAAAGCACTAGAGGAAGTATAAGCTTCATCGTTAGAGCAACAAAGCAAGGAAAGCAATTCATCACAAGATGTACCAATGTTATGCATGGATGAATCACGAGGACTAGCACAAGGCAATATAGCATTTTGACAAAAATTAGTGCTAGTATCCGCATGAGGCTCACTAGCTGTTACCTTAGCAATCATGGCCTCATGAGCTATCTTTAGCACATTATGGGATACTAGAAGGTCATCATGAGAGCTTGAGAGCTTTTCATGGCTTTCTTCCAATTTCCCATAATTGCTACATAGCAACTCAAGTTGAGCCCGTAGCTCAACATTCTCCTTCAAAATGGATGCTTCACAAGTAATCGAATTAGTAGCACAAGCATCATCATTAACAACAAGAGGAGAAGGCAACTTGGCAAGCTCTTTTAAATAAGAAGCTTCAAGTTGAGCATGAGACTCGATGAGTTTGATGAGCTCACCCTTGATGACCCTTGAGCCATTTTTGAGGTGCTCAAAATCCTCAAGGAGTCTAGCATGAGCAACTTCAAGCTTAGCATTTTTAGTTTCAAAAACATTGGCGACCTCAAAAGCTCTATCATTAGATTCCTTCACTCTAGATAATTCTAGAGCAAAAGTATCCTCAAGAGATTCCTTGGTGGTTTGTTCAAGTTCAAGAGCTTGAGAGAGGTCCGCAATCTCATTAGTGTAATCACGCTCATGACCTTCCATTTTATCAATGGTGACACCATGCTCCTCAAGACGAGATTCCAACTCATCAATATATTTCTTGCTCTCAATAGCAATCGACATGATTTCCATGAAGTTGGAACGAGCAATTTTATTCTTAAGAAGAGCTTTAAAAATCATTTCCCCCTTAATTTTTAAGGAGGCAACATCATCATTCTCTTCATCATAATCGACATCATCATCACTCTTGCCATCATCAATATCATCACAAGATATATTGGGATTCAAAGTGGGAGATACCTTTGAAGCCTTGGCCATAAGGCAAAAAGCAATAGATGATGATGTAGGATCCCTTGAAGCACCATTCAAGACCACATCTTGTTCCATGGAGTGTTGGGTTTCCTTTACATTGTTAGCACAACAACTTGAGGAAATACATGCATTTTTATCATGGCAACAAGATATAGCAAGCATATCATCATGAGATTTAGTCAAGCAATTTCTACATGATATGCAAGGACTATCAACACAAGCATGTGAAATATTTGGAGTGCTCGAAGTGCGAAAGTCCAAAGATGAAGCATTGCAATAAGAAAGTGATGAAGTATTATGAACAATAAGCCCACTATCATCATTCCAATGAACACCACTACTCACCATGTCATTACCTTGTGGCAAACCACATGTAGGTGAAGTAGAAGAAGTTGAGAACGCAACACGGCCGGAGGTGGAGGGAGAACGATCATCCTTACAAATCTTGGACACACCATATTTATCTTGAAGCTTTGTCCACAACTCATGAGCATCCCGGAACGGCATGAGTTCAAATATAACTACTTTGCTCAAAGCATCAAAAAGCACATTAGAAGCTTGAGCATTGAGATAAGAGTTTTTCTCATCCTCTAAAGATAAGCTTCGAGGATCCTTTGGAGGAGCAAAACCCATATCTACAATTCGCTCTAAATTTGGGTCCATGACCCTAAAGAGATTAAGCATGTGAATTATCCAAACATCAAAATTTGTGCCATTGAAACTAAGAGTGTCAGAGAATTCTAATCCCCTAGTCGACATCTTTACTCTCTAGGCGATTAAGCCCAATAAAGAGAGACGAGGCTCTGATACCAATTGAGAGAACGAGGATGTCGCCTAGAGGGGGGGTGAATAGGCACTTTAAAATAATTACGGTTTAGGCTTGAACAAATGCGGAATAAACCTAGCAGTTAATTTGTCAAGCACAAAACCTAAAACAACTAGGCTCGCCTATGTGCACCAACAACTTATGTTAAGCAAGATAAGCAACTATGTGATAGCAAGATATATGACAAAGAACAATATGGCTATCACAAAGTAAAGTGCATAAGTAAAGGGCTCGGGTAAGAGATAACCGAGGCACGCGGAGACGACGATGTATCCCAAAGTTCACACCCTTGCGGATGCCAATCTCCGTTTGGAGCGGTGTGGAGGCACAATGCTCCCCAAGAAGCCACTAGGGCCACCGTAATCTCCTCACGCCCTTGCACAATGTAATATGTCATGATTCCACTAAGGGACCCTTGAGGGCGGTCACCGAACCCGTACAAATGGTGACCCTTGGGGGCGGTCACCGAACCCGTACACTTTGGCAACCCTTGGGGGCGGTCACCGATACCCGTCAAATTGCTCGGGGCGATCTCCACAACCTAATTGGAGACCCCGACGCTTGCCCGAAGCTTTACACCACAATGATTGAGCTTCGAACAACACCAACCGTCTAGGGCGCCAAGGCACCCAAGAGGAACAAGCTCTAGGGTGTCCAAACACCCAAGAGTAACAAGATCAAGGGTATCAAGCACCCAAGAGTAATAAGCTTCTCAACTTGTAACTTCCACGTATCACGTGGAGAACTCAAATCGATGCACCAAATGCAATGGCAAGGGCACACGGAGTGCCGAAGTCCTTCTCTCTCAAATCCCACCGAAGCGACTAATACTAGGGAGGAAGATGAGAGGAAGAACAAGAAGGAGAACACCAAGAACTCCAAGATCTAGATCCAAGGGGTTCTCCTCACATAGAGGAGAAAATGATTGGTGGAAATGTGGATCTAGATCTCCTCTCTCTTTTCCCTCAAAAACTAGCAAGAATCCATTGGAGGAATTGAGAGTTAGCAAGCTCGAAGAAGGTCAACAATGGGGGAAGAACACGAGCTCAAAGGATAAGGTTGAATGGGGAAGAAGACCCCCTTTTATAGGAGCTCCCGAATCCAACCGTTATGTGCTTAGTCCGCGCACGAGTGGTACTACCGCTCAGGGGAGCGGTACTACCACCCGGGCGGTAGAACACAGAGAGCGGAGCAAAACTAAGGGCGAGGCAGAGCCAAAAGAGCGGCACTACCGCTGGAGCCAGCGGTACTACCGTTGGCCGCAGCGGTACTAGGGCAGTGGTAGACGCGGTACTACCGCACACGAGCGGTACTACCGCTCCTACTGCTGCTACTACTGCGCTGAACCCGACACAAGAAAACCACGTCTCGAGTCGAGGTGGTACCAGTCCGAAATTGGAGCTGTACTGCCGCTTATGGCCATGGGCGGTACTACCGTTGTGGGACAGCGGTACTACAGCTTGTGGCGATATGCGGTACTGCCGCTCCGGTCCAACGGTACTACCGTCGGCGCCAACCTAATGTCAATTCCACGAAAGCAAGTACACTCCAAGGAAAACTAGAACTGCCATAACTTCTGCAAATGAGCTCCGAATTGAGCAAACTCAAACTTGTTGGATACAAGACAACGAGTAGCATCAAAACAGCAACGGAAAACATCATAGAAGATGCAGGGGAGGTATGCCTAACAAAAAGAGGAGAGAAACCTCCAACAGAGAAGAACCGGCAGAACCTCCAACATCGAAAACATCATAGAAGATGCATGTGAACTCCGTTTTCGATGAACTCGAGCTTGTCATCAAGATGACCATAAGCTCCAAAACTCACAAAGAGAACCAAACAAATACCAAGAAAGATGATGCAAGGATGCAATGGTTTGAGCTCTCTACTAATGATACGATAAAGCTACTCATTGAGATCCCCCCTTGATAGTACGACAATCAATCCTAAAACCTGGTCTCCCAACTACCACCATGAGAGCGGTAAAATAGAAAACCTATCAAGGACAAACATTTGCCTTGCACATGGTCCACTTGAGTTAGATGATGACGAACTTGTCCTCCTCAAGATGGACCACCTTTCTTGATTGCGTTGGGTCGATGAAGACTAGTTGATTGCTCCCCCATACTCCACTATGGGTGAGCCACTCTTCGGTACAACTTCACAAGTCTATTGACACCAAAATTGATGGCAAGCTTCAAGCATTTGATCTCTTCGTGATACTCCACTCAAACTTGCACACGGCAATCCTGATGACGATCACCACTTGATGTTTCCTCTCCATGGGTTGAGTGATATCTTCCTCTTGACGCAAGCTCATGAACACGTACCTAACCCCACATAGACCTCTCACATAGACCATGGGTTAGTACACAAAGCACAATGAACAATGCTTACCATACCATGGGATCACTTGATCCCTCTTGGTACATCCTACGCTTTGTGAGTTGATCAACTTGATTCACTCTTGACTTAGTCTTGATCAACCTTGAATCTTTCCAACTCTCTTCATTTGGATGATGTCTTGAAGGTAAGCATGAATGATCACACAATCTTCTTCTTCAAGACATGCTTGCAATAAGCACAACACTCACAAAACCAATCTTTGGATAATTCCTTAATAGCACCTTGGTCAACACATAAACTCCTTGATACCAACACATGGACTTCAAGAAGGGCCTACGGACAAATCCTTCAAATATAACTCAATGCAACCATTAGTCCATAGAGAGTGTCATCAATTACCAAAACCACACATTCCTTTCAAGGGGCTACTGAGGGAGTCCTGGATTAAGGGGTCCTCGGGCGACCGGCATGTGTAACATGGGCTAGACTGATGGGCCATGAAGATACAAGATAGAAGACTTCCTCCCGTGTCCAGATGGGACTCTCCTTTGCATGGATGGCAAGCTTGGCCTTCGGATATGAAGATTCCTTCCTCTGCAAACCGACTCTGTACAACCCTAGGCCCCTCCGCTGTCTATATAAACTGGAGGGTTTAGTCCGTAGAGAAGAATCATAGTCATACAGGCTAAACATCTAGGGTTTAGTCATTACGATCTCGTGGTAGATCAACTCTTGTAATCCTCTCATCAAGATCAATCAAACATGAAGTAGGGTATTACCTCCATCAAGAGGGCCCGAACCTGGGTAAACATCGTGTCCCCCGTCTCCTGTTACCATCGACCTTAGATGCACAGTTCGGAACCCCCTACCCAAGATCCGTCGGTTTTGACACCGACAAGGGCACCCATAGCAGTAGCGCGGGGCCAGGAAGAGCGCTACTGCTAAGACCAATAGCAGTAGCGTTGACTGTAGACCGGCGCTACTACTATACCTAGTCTGCCAGCAACGGTGTGGCAGTTATAGTAATAGCCTTTTTATCTGGGTCGCGCTACTTCTACTTATATAGTAGTAGCGTCCTTTTATACACCGCGCTACTGGTAGGTAGCAGTAGCGCATTCTTTTGACCAACGCTACTGGTAAGCTTCTGTGTATAAGGTTTTCCCTAGTAGTGGATGGCGGAGTTCTGCGTCGTTACCTTGATGAAGGCATCGCCGTGTAACTATTGTTGACCCACTCGTACTACTCCGGGGGAAACTCTGGGATCTAATCTTCCAAATCGGACGATGACGGTACTGCAGTGTCGTTTTCTCTCTTGGGAGCATCGTTTGTGGAGCAGAGCTGGAAGACAAAGGCAGGAGGTGGAGCGGCTTCGTCTTGCACGGAGCTTTCGATGGAGATGTCAAGTCATGCCTGGCCGACAGGTGCTATGTTGTTTCATGCCTGGTCGGCAGGTGCTACGCACAACAAATCTTCCAGAATCTTCGCGTTTGGATGGACGAGCGCGGGGTGGTGGCGCCGTTGGGCGCCGTGGTGGCGTCGACGGATGGACGGGCTGGCAAGGATGATGTAGATCTCTCTCCTGAAGATGGGTCAGCGGTTCGATGATGATGGCGGCATCTAAAACGTGTGCATGTGGTGTGTGCTTTAGGTCTGCTACACCGACTGTGCGTTCCGATACGTTATGTGGATGGATCGGCGACAACACTGGTTTTAGATATGAGGAGTGAGAGCACTTCATATTATCGAGTTTTGTAGGTGTGAGTGACGACTTCGGCTGGCTTGATTATATTTTTGTTAGACCTATGCTGAATAATAAATAAATATGGTTGTATGCATCGATTGATGCAGAGGCCAGGGGTCTTAAGTTCCTTTTCAAAAAAATACCCTCGTGCGATGGCGAAGCGGTGGGCTGCAAAGAGTTCCAGCGAGAACTGGACACACGAGAAGAAGAGAAAAAAAGGGTATCACCACAAAATCACACACGTACATTTTTTGCTCCCACGCGTCTCCCATGTGTCAAATTCTTGTAAATAACGATGCAGACAAGTTTGACCAGTAAAGAAACAATGACCGGGTAGGACACACCTTATTTTCATAGCAACCATAAAAAAAATTCAAAAAATCCACAAAAAACGATCCCTTACGGGCCTAGTATTCAGGTTATTACTTCCTCTGTTCTAAAATGCGTCACTTATTTTTGAATGGAAGTAATATTAGTTTAAGCAAGCATGCATTACTTTGTGGATGGTCAAACGATATCTTTTCATTCAGGTTATTATTTTCTCCGTTCTAAAATGCGCCACTTATTTTGGAATGGAGGTAATATTAGTTTAAGCAAGCATGCATTACTTCATGGATGGCCAAACGATATCTTTTCATTTTGCACGGAACACTGCATGTATCCTCACGAGGACAGGTTCACTCCCTGCTGGCGTTGAGGATGGTTCAAGGAAGAGGAAGGTAGCCCAAACTCTGCAATGGCTCGAGGCGAAGAGGAGGATCCTAGTTCAAGACTGTTTAGCTAGTATCCCTACCTACCTTACGGGGTACATTAAATTTCCTAAGTGGGCTATTAAGCTTGTTAATTCTCAGCTGGCTCACTGTTTTGAGGATGAGTATAAGGTCATCACAAATGTTAGGAATATGCAACTTAGTATTCCAATGAGGCCATAGGCCGATATATATACATGTACAGGTGTGGAACATATGCAGGAAACCCCTTATATAATGGGATAAATACAAAGGGGCACATGACTATATTATATATACTCTAACACCCCCCCCCCCCTCAAACTCATGGTGGATGAACAACACTGAGTTTGGAGAGATAGAAGCCATGTTGCGCTCTATTCTGGGCCTTCGTCAGGAAATCCGCCAACTGTAACTCGGAAGGCACATACTGAGGAGCAATAACCTGATCCTGCACACCAGCACGCACATAAAAAGCATCAACACCAATATGCTTGGTGAGCTCATGCTTCACAGGATCGCGCGCAATGCTAATAGCACATGTACTGTCAGATAAGAGCATAGTCGGTGTAGTGACAGAAACACCAAAATCCTGAAGTAACCACCGTAACCAAGTCACCTCTGTTGTCAAAAGAGTCATCGCTCATAACTCAGCCTCTGCACTCGAACAGGAAACTGCGGTCTATTTCTTCGTCTTCCAGGCAATGAGAGAACCACCAAGAAAAACACAGTAAGCAGAAAGTGAACGGCGATCTGAAGGATCACTAGCCCACATAGCATCTGAATAGGCCTGAATCTGTAAAGAACTGGAGTGAGGAAAGAATAGACGGTGAGAGATTGTACCCCGAAGATATCGAAGAACATGAAGGAGATGACTATAGTGAACCGATGTGGGAGCAGAGACAAACTGACTCAGAATATGAACCGGATAAGAGATGTCCGGACGAGTGACAGCTAGATAGACAAGACTGCCAACAAGATGACAATAACGTGTCGGGTCAGGGAGAGGATCACCATCAGTAGCACGGAGGTGAACATTGAGCTCCATAGGAGTCTCAACAATGCGCTCGTCAGTAAGAGCAGCACGAGCAAGAAGATCCTGGATATACTTTTCTTGGGATATAAAAAAGCCATCAGAGGTAGAAGAGACTTCAATCCCAAGAAAGTAGCGAAGAGGTCCAAGATCAGACATAAGAAACTGCTCACTAAGACTGGCCTTTACAAAGGCACTATACTCGGGGTCATCCCCAGTGATGATCATGTCATCAACATAGAGAAGAAGAAGAGTCTGACCACGAGGAGAAAGGTGAATAAAAAATGTTGGATCATGAGCACTTGCTGAAAAACCAGCGGCAGTCACCACAGAGGCAAAACGCTCAAACCAGGCGCGGGGGGCTTGCTTAAGGCCATAGAGAGAGTGACGAAGACGACATACCATGCCATCAGGAACAGAATACCCAGGTGGTGGCTGCATGTACACCTCCTCACGCAGCTCACCATTAAGAAAGGCATTCTTAACATCAAGCTGAGATATAGACCAGTGGCGTGCAGAGGCAACGGCAAGAAGTGTACGAACAGTGGTCATATGGGCCACAGGAGCAAAAGTCTCGTCATAATCACGACCATGCTCCTGCTGAAAACCACGAGTCATAAGACGAGCTTTGTGACGCTCAAGAGAACCATCGGAGCGAGTCTTAACCTTGTAGACCCACTTACAAGTGATGGGACGGACGCCGGGAGGAAGAGAAACAAGATCCCAGGTACCAGTGTGTTCAAGAGCAGCAATCTCCTCTGCCATCGCAAACTGCCATTCAGGATGAACAATAGCCTGACGGTAAGAAGTCGGCTCAAGAACAGCAGCACCAACGGTGGGAAATCCAAAGCGATCAACAGGCGGACGAGGACGAGAATGCAAGCCATAAGTAGGCTGAGAGGAAGATGAAGACTCATCCACAGAGGCATCCACAGGTCGTGAACGACGAGTGTAATGCTGACGAAAAGATGGAACAATAGAAGGAGGAATCGCCAAGGTAGAATCGGGGGGTGGCGACGAAGAAGTCATCGGAGATGAAGGTGTAGAATCCGGTGACATGCTAGGCGAGGAGACCGGGGAAGATGGTGGCTGCAAATCGACTAGAGGTGGAGAAGCAGAAGGAGTGGAACGAATAGGCACAGGCTCGACGGGGGTGATAGGTGAGTCAGGAAAAGTGAGGAAAGAGATATCCTCCACTGAAAAAGTCAAGGAAGATGGGCGTGGGTAGAAGGGACGAGACTCATCAAAAGTCACGTCTCGAGAGATACGCATCCGACGACCGATAGGATCCCAACAACGATAGCCCTTATGCTCATCACTGTAGCCTAAGAAGACACACTCAACAGACTGAGCGGTCAGTTTGGTGCGTTCGCGAGGGGAAAGAAGAACATAGCAAACACAACCAAACAAGTGAAGCATCGAATAATCAGGAGAACGATCAAAAAGACGCTCCAAAGGAACACCACCCTGTAGAGCAGCGGAAGGTTGTATATTGATAAGATAGGTGGAGGTGGAGACGGCCTTAGCCCAAAAATGAGGCGGGAGAGAGGCGGCGATCATCAATGCACGAGCCGTCTCAAGAATGTAACGATGCTTGCGCTCAGCCAGGCCATTCTAAGCGTGAGCACTGGGACAAGAGAACTGAGCAAGAGTACCCTGCTCAGCAAGAACTCCACGCAACATCTTGGAGATATACTCTCCAGCAGAGTCAGCACGGAACACACGAATAGGCGTAGAGAACTGAGTGTGAACCATGGCAACAAAACGCTTATAGATAGATAAGACCTCACTATGAGAAGACATAAAATATATCCACGTGTGTCGCGAGAAATCATCTATAAAGATAATATAGTAGTGAGGACCTCCCTTCGAGGCAAAGGGAGCTGGACCCCAAACATCAGAGTGAACAAGGTCGAAAGGACGCCGAGACACAGTCTCACTATGAGGATAAGGTAACTGGACCTGTTTACCAACCCGACAAGCCTGACAGTCTAAAGACACACCGTCGAAGACGGATCCAAGAATACCACGTCGAACTAAGGATGAGAGACGAGAGCCACATAAGTGACCAAGGCGATGATGCCACTGCTGAAAAGAGCTGGTAAACAAGGCAACAGTGGTGGAGAGACTGGCGGCGGTGGCGGCGGATGGAAGGTGAAGCTAGTCAAGCTCCCAGAGACCCTGAGAGTCACGGCGCCGGGGGCCAGCACCAAGAAGAGCACCAGTGTGATGGTCTAGAACGGAACATGAGTCAAAGTCGAGAATGACCCTGCAACCAAAGTCAACAATCTGACCACCGAAAATGAGCTGCATGGTAAGTCGAGGAACATGAGCAACATCGGGAACACGAAAAGATGAAGTGCTAAGAGTGCCTCGGCTAGTAACCGGGAGAGAGGTACCATCCGCAGTAAAAACATGAACGGGAGAATCGAGAGGTCAAGTAGAGGACAGAATGCATGAATCATGAGTCATATGAAAAGATGCTCCAGTATCAAGAATCCACGGAGATGTACCTGCTTATGTAGAGGGTGGTCTCACAATGCCAGAAGAGTCAATAGCAGAACCAACAAAACCTGTCGGTGAAGAACCAGGGGACGCAGCAAGCAGGCATCGAAGCCGCGTAATCTCCTGCTCAGTCAGGAGCTCAATTGAAGTGGTCGACGTAGATGCGCCCGACGGTGAAGAGCCGGAGGCAGCTAGCAGATCGTGAAGTCGCACAATCTCCTGTTCGGTGAAGTACATAGCTGAAGGAGTCAACGCGGTAGCACCAGGAGAGGAGCGACCACCACCACCCGTGGAAGCCGCTAGATGTGGCGATGTAGCATGATCAGTAGCGTCCGCAAAGGCCGATGGACGTGGAGGTGTAGAGCGACAATCACCATGTGTGAAGATCGCAGGAGGAGCCGCAAAAGAGCGACCAGCCCAGTCTACGGAAGACGCCAAAGGAGACGACGCCATAGGCGGACGAGCACCAAGCACTAAGGATCGATGCATGTGCAAGATAGGATCGGTATAGGGAACACCCCCAGAAGGCAACGAGCAGCAATGAGACATCTGACCAAACGAAGACGTACTCTTTTTTTTCCTTTTTTTTAGCCAACCCAACCAGTCAATCCCGAATTCCTGATCCACCGGAACACAGCGCCGCTGGATGCCTGGATGAAGTAGCCCAATGTCCAAAGTAGCAGCCGAGGCCCAGGTCAACGCGCAAAGCAGCCTCGCTCAGATCGAGCGGGCGGCTGACTCATGCTGTCGTGCACGCGCGGCTGTATAGCTGCGGGCGACGGTTGACGGACAGCGGTGGAGGCCGGAGGAGACAGCGAGATCCGGCGAAGAGCAGCGGCTGGCAGTAGAATTCAACGAGGGCAGTGGGATCTGGTGAGGGCGGCCAAGACCAGCAGCTGCCGGCGGAATCCACTAAGGAGCGGCGCCGGCAATGGAACCAGACGACCAGTCGATGGAGGACTGCCAAGGACGAACCAAAAATATAGAGCCGGGAGACCTGTAGATTCAGCCGAAGTACGCGGACGGACACCCAGTAGAGTAGGAGCAGCAATCGGCCGAGAAAGAGAGGCGCAGCGACGGCGGACGCACAAATTTTTGGATCGGAGGAGCACGAGTTGTGTGTGCGAAAAAAAAGACTAGGCTCTAATACCATGTTAGGAATATGCAACTTAGTATAGGCCATAGGCCGATATATATACATGTACAGGTATGGAACATATGCAGGAAACCCCTTATATAATGGGATAAATACAAAGGGGCACATGACTATATTATATATACTCTAACAAGAAATACCATTTGTCAGCTTGGGGTTCCCTCACTATGAGGAAAGAATTTGGGGGGCTTAGTATTACTGACATTGGGGATATGAATTTGTGCCTGCTGGCCTCTTGGGTGAGTAGATACTATAAGTCTGAGGGTTAAATTTGGAAGAACGTTATTGATTCCAAGTATGGCCTCTAGAATAATAACATTTTTGCTTGCTCTACTGCCGGGGCTTCACCTTTCCGGAAAGGAGTGCTCTCGGCAGCTCAAGCTGCTAAACCTGGTTTCTCCTGAAACATAGGTAATGGCAAGAGATCTAGATTCTGGGAGAATCATTGGTTTTGTAATGCTACCTTGACGCCTTGGCAGGCGGGTTTCAGATCGGCCTCCCTCCCCCTCCCCCTCCCGTGTCGCTCCCGCGGGCGACCGGGGGGAAACCCTAGCCGCCTCCCCTCAGCCCCCCTCCTCCCCTTCTCCCCTCCTCGCCGCCGCCAGGCAGCGCCGACGGGCAAAGCCCGCGGGCGGCAGCAGCGGCGGGGCCCCTTCATCCTTTCGCCCTGCGGCGGTTGGCGCGGGCCGGCGGCGACGGGCGTTACGTCATGCTGGCGAGGGGCATGGCGGCGCAGCGGCGAGCTCTGGCGGCGGGGTCACGAGCACGTGGTGGCCGCGTGGTGGGCTTCGCGGGCGTGTGCGCGTCTTGGGCTGGGGCAGCGGCTGGGTCTGGCTCGGCCAGATCCGCGGCTCAGCAGCCTTTGACGACGTGGGCCATCTCGCGGGTGGGTCGCGGTGCATCTGCTGCAGCTCGCCCGGCTACCGGTGGCCGATGTGCAAGGCCCGGCGTGGCACCTCCTGTGGTCGTCTCTAGGACGGATCTGACCGCCTCACGTCCTTGTCGTCAGCCGGGTGTTCGACGTGCTCCTCGCTGATCTGATCTGAAGGCCGTCGTGGGGCATTGTAGGGGCAACTTGAGGAGGCTGGCTAGAGGGATGGGTGGTCTGCCCACCCGTCACCGGCGCAGGGGTGTGCCAGTCGAGGTCTCGCACCGCTCTGCCCCTCCTCTTCTCCCTGGCCTGGTTGCCCCCGGCTCCATCTGTCGAGGCGCTGGCGGCTCCAACGATGGTGGGGGTCTGCTGGTGGTGGTGATTCGTTCCTTTGGGCGGTCGTTGAGGGTGTCGGGTGGCAGGGCGGCGGCTCTGCGGTGGGAGCTGCGGTGTTCGTGAGCAGAGCTTGCAGCTCGGGTGCGGACTGGTGACCTTGGTCGCGTGGGCGGCGGGGTGGCTCGGGCTAGGCGACCGGTGGTGATCGGATATGGAGAGGTATACCAGGGTGAAATCCTTGTCTGACCACGGTCAGACCGACGGTGGCGGCGTCCGAGGGCATCGTCCCCTTCCTGTAGGCTCCGTCGCGGTCTCTCCTGATTCTCCGTGTTGCTCCGGATGAAAATCTTGATCTTTGGATCGGGTGGTGTCGGCGCTCCGGTGTCGTGCCCTTCCTAAAGGCACTACCTTGAAGCTCGTGGTTCGTCTGCGGTCAGCTATGTTCTTCACAGTGGCTTGTTCTTGGTGGAGGGCTCCGTCATCTTCGTAGTGATGATTGTTGTACATCCGTTGTCCGCTTCGAGTTGGCTTAGCTGATCTCCGGCACCTTTGTATCTTGCTCTATGTGTGTTTGGGTGATGTGTTGTATGGTTCGGTTGTATGAGGGTCATTGCTTTATATATAAAGCGGGGCGAAAGCCTTTTTCGATAATGCTACCTTGGCTACTCAATATTGGGATTTGTATAATTTAGCTAATGAGCATAATATAACTGTTGATAATGCTTGGGATGGTAGCAATCTAAAAATTACTTTTAGAAGATGCTTTGACCAGGAATTTATGAATCTTTGGTTTGAGCTCCTGTAGATTGCTAAATCTATCCTGTACACTGATGTGGGTGACTCCCTAGTTTGGAATATGAATTCCAAAGGAATTTATACAGTTAAATCCTTTTACAAATTTGTTAACTTCAGGGGAGTGTTGCCAGTTAGTACCCCTGCTGTTTGGGCTGTTGAGATCCCACCTAGGATTCAAATACTTTTTGTGGCTCCTAGCTAATAATAAGCTTCTCACTAGAGATAACCTAGGCAAAAGACAGGATATACCTTATGCAACCTGTGTATTCTGCTCAAAGTTGGAGTCTTGCCATCACTTATTTTTTGGGTGTGCCATTGCTGTGGAATTCTGGAAAGATGTATCTAGACTAGTTGGATATGAAGGGGACATCAATACGATGTCTTTCTCTTCCTGTTGGTCTAGAGGAGAAAGATTCGCTGCAATTAATATCATTCATGCAGTGGGTTTGTGGGCTATCTGGAAAACCCGAAATGACATGGTTTTCAATTATGTTGCTTGGCCTGGAATGCAGGCTATATGGCGAAAAACAGCGCTGAATTTATCTACATGGGGATGCCTAACCTCAGGCCATGTCAAAGGCAGGCTGGAGAGATGCCCGGCAGAATTGGAGCTGCTGGCAAGAAGCCATCCTCTTCTGATGTGGCCAGATCCTGGCTGAAGTTGGGAGGCCTTATGAAGATCAGCCAGAAGCTGGATTGAAAACACGTCAAAAAACTCTAAAAAAAATGCCATCGTCTTGATGTCTTAGCTGTGGGTGTTGTAATATTGAATTTATTTGGCTGTGAGAGCCTTCTTGTGTTGTTGCTTTTGAGTTGACTCTGTCAGGGCTAGTTGTGTGTGTTTTTCTTTAGTGCCTGTGTGGTGCTTTTGGCTGAAGCAGTGAGCTGCTGGCTTCCGCTTGCTACTTCTGTATAAACATATCTTTGCTTCGTTATGAATAATGGAGCAGGGGCTGTGGCCCTTTCCTCTAAAAAAACATTTATGTGGAGGAAGTTGGACATTATCGATCGCATGGCTTCAGCATTCTGGATGGAATTTGGAGTTCACTGTATATGTTTAAAAAGGTAAATTATATGTATGCGTTCAGAACTAGCCATGAAATGGTTTTGTTCACGGTTTCTATCAGGTGCCCTTGGGCAGTGATACTATTTTAGAAGGAAATGAAACAGAAAAAGGAAAGTATCTAAAATGGAAGCTGACTATCTTTAATACCTTAATTGGTGATCCTTCCATATGCAGGGATTTGTGTCTGGGTGTCGCCTATATCTATATGCAGTTATGCACATGAAAAATTAAGGTCAGAACTCCGCGTGAGTGTCAGATCAGTTCAACTGATTATTCAGTTACAGGGATCATGAGGATATTGACTCAAAAATGCATTTCAAGAAACTAGATTATTCGCTCAGTGTCATAAGAATCAGTGGAGATAACTGTGCAGTGACGTGACTGCTTACTGTTTATCATAATCTCTAATCCCTGAAGACCACACAGCAATCTAAGAAAATCACATGAAACAGAGGTACAGTGGTCCGTAATTGCCAGCCGAACAACAATGGTTGCCACAGAATGGTAGTTGTGTTCATCAACACTGATACTACTAACTTTGACACTTAAGCTAATCATGTGCTAGAAGAAACAAGAGAACGGGCAAATATTCAACAGTAAAAACAAATCTTAACAACATTAATGTTGCATGCATGATGAAATACATAGGCACCTACTGTGACTTCAGTAGTTCGCAAAAGGACCCTGAAGAGAAAAATTAGATCCTCTCCTGAAGCTCTGGATGAAACCTCCTTGAGGTTCAGACCAGCCAGTGACCCGCACTATGGGGGTTTCGCTGGCCCGTTTCCTGGACCGCAGACTCGCCACTTTGGAATGCACCTCCTCCGCCGAAGTGAAGCCAGCGGACAACCGGATCGACACCTCCTTCAGTACAAATGCACTCTCAAAGAAGTATTTGAGGAAGGCGAGCTCACTCCGACCCCCTCGGAAATCATGGAAAACCAGCAGCTTGATGCGCGACCGGATGCATTCTATGGTACCAGACTCGTGCCAGAACTTTAGGTTGAGCTTGCCAGTGGATTGATCAGGCTTTCCAGACTGAAAGTTCGATCAATTAAAAGCACATACAGTTCATCAGCTATCGGCAGAAATTAGCAACATGATGCTATTACATTATGCAAATGAAGGCTAAAAGAAGACCTTGATGTGGAGCGTCTCAACATTAGGAAAGCATCTGAGGACATTGGAATCATCTTGGCATCATTGCGTACTCCGAAATGCACCTCCAAAGACAGGATTCTCACACTTGGTAACATGGTTCTTGGGCTCACCCTTATCCCAGACTGGAAATGCAATCACATTGCAATGCAGCCAATTAAGAAAAGAAAGATCGCAAATTTAAATTGATCAGTTAGGAATTTATGGTGAACAAGATGAGGCACCTTGATTATGGTGTTGCCAACCTCTAGGACCTGATTTCCTGGGTCCAAATCCAAGTAAGCCAACAAGCGCAGCTTGGGGGCATGGCCAATCTTCACCTTGGTGCGACTGCTATCATGGGTCCAGCCTTCCAGATTGATGAGCCGCTCAAGGCGTGGGGCGTTCACCACGAAGATTTCTTCGAAGAAGGATCCGATTATCTGCACGCACCGAAGGCTTTGGCTGACAAGGCGGAGCCGAAGCGTGAAAAAATTACCTTCGACACTGAGCGTCTCCAGCACGGGGCTCCTGTCGAGGATGAAGTCCAAATCCCTGCTCTCTACAAGGATGTTGCAGAGCCCGAGCTCACGGAGTTTGGGGAAAGAGGCGGAGCGTGGGAGGCCGGCCGTGTCCGAGAACTTCCAGCAGCCGAGGTGGAGCTGGGTGAGGGTGGCCATGCCGAAGAAGGTGCAGGGGAGGATGACGTCGAACGGACAGCAGCGGTTGAGGATGACGAGTTCCAGTATGCCCTTGGCGGCGAGAAGCTCAAGCCAACGCGTGAGCAGGCCATGGAACTCCTCTGTGCAGCTCTTGATCAGGTGGACGCAGCGGAAGGGCCCCGGGTGCGCGTCGAGCACGCGGGACAGGGCGGAGGTGGCGGGGTCGAGATCAGCGTAGACGAGGACGAGCGGGGCGGAGAGCCAGACCCCGCGCCAGCGGTGGGAGAGCGCGGCGGTGCGCGCGGCGTCCTTGACGGGCAGGAGGGAGACGATGTGGCGGAGGAGCGCATCGGGGAGGCGGCTGACGCGGTCGACGGCGTCGTCGGGGGAGAGGGCGGAGAGGCGAGCGGTGGCGGAGACGGGCGGGTCGGCGTGGGTGTGGTGGGTGCGGTTCAGCAAGCGGCGGTAGAGCGCATCCATGTCGTGTAGGTCATGCCCGTGGAGCAGCTTCTCGTTCATCACCGCGACCCCGAAGTTGCCCAAGCTTAAGGCCGCCGCCGGCGGCGGCGGCATCGCCTCGGTGGGGACGAGGGTTTTCAGCACCGCGTGCTGTCCGTGGAGTGGAGCAGGAACACAGCACATGGGCAAATAACGCTCCAGATAGCTTTCACAAGAACATATTGTTTTCAAGGGAACAACAACATACTCCCTCTGTAAACTAATATAAGAGCATTTAGATCACTATTTTAGTATTCTAAATGCTCTTATATTAGTTTACGGAGGGAGTAATTAGCATGAGCTGCAAAGTTGCATATATAATTAGTAATGTTTCATTACAACCAAAATACTTCCTCTGTTTCATGTTTATAAGGCCTTGAAAGACATTTCAGACAAGGTGTAAAGTAGCTTATTTTTAATTGTCTGAAATGAATGTTGTAAGGGCTCCCTTCCCTCCCCTCCCGCGCGGCGACCGGGAGGGCAAACCCTAGCGCCGCCAGGCAAGCTCCCCCTTCCCCTGCCCTCTCCTCGCCGCCGCCTGGTTGCGCCGTTCGGCAAAGCCCGGTCGGCGTCGGGGGCGGTGGGGCATCTCCTCCCCACGGGCGGTGTCGGCAGACGCGGGCGTCTGCATCGGGTGGTGGCAGCGCGCTGGCGGCGGGGCGTGTCGGCGCGCTGGCGGGCGGCGCGGCCTGCTGCTCCCGCTAGCGCCTGGCCGAGGTGTGAAGGCTGCGCGGGGCCGTCGGGCTAGCTCGGTCTGGCTCGGCCAGATCTGGCCGCCTGGGCTACGCGGGCACCATCGGGGCTGCCGTCGGCGGGTGATCCGGTGCTGGTACGCTGGGGGGGGCGGCCCCAGACTGAGGCGGATTCGCTCTCTTCTCCCCGGAGCGGAGGCACGTCGAGGTGACTGGTCGGGAGTTGCGGCGGAGGTGTTGCGGCGTCCCGGCGGAGGCGCTGATGTCCCTGGCCATGAGGACGGCGGGGATGTGGCGGGTGGAGGCGGGCATTGGTCTTCCTTGACCAGGGGCTGTAGTGGACGCGCCTACTAGGCAGCGTGGTGGTCTGCGGACAGTGGCGTGGCGGCATTCGGTTCCCCTCTCCACGGTGATGGCCCAAGGTGGCAACTTTGCCCCCCACTTCCAGTTTGCTGAGCTCCGGAGATGATGGGCGTGACCAAGGAGAAATCTGGCGCGGCTATGGCTGCGGGCAACGGCGACGCTCGTGGGCGTCGTCTCCTCCTTGAAGGCGTTGTCATGGCCATGTCCATCCGCTCTACTGACCCCGGAGGAAACTCTAGGCTCGGTTCACCGGCCAGGCAGCGGCGGCGTATCGGCGCCGTTTCCTTCTTGGAGGTGCTGCCTAGGTGCTTGGAGTGCTACGCAGCTGGTGAGTTGTCTCGCTCGCCTCGGCGGTGTGGCTTGGGGTGCAGGGTTGTCATGTGCGGGATGTTATTGTGGACATGAGAATCCGGGGCGCTATGTACTCCAGCATTGACGCCTCATCGGCGACGTCTTCTTTGAGTCAGGCTAGCTCCCGCTGTCCACTGGCCGATCTTCTAGGCACCATCGGTGGAGAGTGCGTTGATCTAGTTTGGTTAGGTGGCTTGTCGTGTTATGAGGTGTTTGATACCGGGGGACGCGGCTTGTGTGCTCTGTGTCCGTACTTTTCGCCATTGTTTGGCTTGAGTTTGGGCAAGGGTGTTAGTTGCTGATGTTGTCATGGTGATTGTGGGTGTTAACCTCTCGGGGTGGCACATTGCCCAAAGGAGTTGTATCAGCCATTTAGGCTCTTCTTCTATGAATATATGATACGCATGCTTGTGCGTATTCAAGAAAAAAATTGTCTGAAATGATTTATAAAAGTGAACGGAGGGAGTACTTTGGTAGTCCCAAAGTACTACCTCGTCCATCTAAAATACTATAAAAGAGGAATATTTTTATGATAATTTATGTTGTCATGAAAACGGCAAATTTCTTTAGCAAGCACGACAAAACCTAGTGAAAAACCTGAACTGGGCGGATTTTTCATTCATACTAAAGAAATTTCCCATCCACAGACAATACAAATTGACATGAAAACGTTTGATTTGTCTTGCCCTCCCAGCGAACTTCACTTGTTTTGAAAATCCAATATAAAATATAGGATGTACTATAATTTTGAAAGTCAAACTTTTCATGCTGGGTCAAATTTGTAGAAAAAGTATTGGCTTGCTATCATTCCAAAGGTACTTTTCATGATTTCATATTTTATTTATTTCATACTCCCTTCTTTCACAAATATAAAATGTTTTGAATATCTTACTATTGACTACGCACGGATTAAAATGAGTGAACAAACACACTAAAACTTTTCTGTATACATCCTATTCAGAACAAAATTAAAACAGCTTACAGCTGTGAACGGGAAGAGTATTTTAGAGGTTGATATTATTTTTAGCTTGATTAAACATAGAAATGATTGACTTTAAAAAAAATCAATGTACCTTTTATTTTGAAACGAAAGGAGTACAATTCGTCCACAAAGATGTCCTCGGCATTGCACTGCCTATCGTTCTCCCATCTCGCTCCTCGACACAAGTCCATAAAACATTGTCTTTTGTGATCTTGTACGAAAGAGGGGCGGAAGTTTTTTAAACGTCTCTCGCGCGACTGCTGGGCTTTTCTTCATCGTGGCTGCGGGCGACTGCTCGATTACATGGCGACCGATTCTTCTTCCACCAGGCCATACGTTCCTCATACGTTGTCCCATCCCTTATGTTAAGGAATTTTCTAGATATTGTCGCGCTATCAATCGATATGGATATATGGTTAGCATGTTTCATCTACTGTTTTCATACAGGACCCTCCAAGGGCCTGCGCGGGCTGTTTCTAAGTAGTGACATATCTACGGAGCATCATGCTCGCATACTCCCTTTGCCATGCACTCTACTTCCTCCATTTTTAAATGTAAGTCTTTATAGAAATTTCATTATGGATTACATACGGAGCAAAATAGTTGAATCTACACTCAAAATGTATTTATATACATCCGTATGTGGTTTATAGTGCAATCTCAACAAAGACTTATATTTAGGAACGGAGGGAGTAGAATGCAAGGGCAGTTTACCATTGGCATGCTCAACTTGGAAAAAACGATTATATGTCTGCCTCGCGCGGAACAGCAGAAGGTTACATCACAAATAGTACTGCACGTTTTTTTTAAGTTGCGGGAAAAAAAAGTATTGCACGTTAGTGTTTGTTAACGGGTGAAGTCTATTTTAAACCTTGAATTCATATGGCTCGTCCAAATTAAACCCTAACTTTTCAATTCCTAAAGTTGGTACCCTGTACTCACTGATCCCGGTCAATTTCAACCTGAAACCTGTTTGGCGCAATATGAAAGAGATGATCCCGACCGGGCTTAATCTGTACTCTCACTTACAACACTGGCCCGCATGTCATTTCCAGTCTCCAGTCTCCATCTTATCCCCAATTCCCCTCCTCTCTCTCTCCTAAGATGGTGGAGCGGGCGGCCGCATAACGGCGGAGGCGTTGGTCAGCAGCGAACTTGTTGAGGCAGACGAAGCAGTTGAACAGCCGCCCCCTTTGTGTTGGAGCCGGACAGCTCGCTGTACGCGAACGCCTGCAGCAGCCCGTCGATGGTCGCGCCCAGGCCTGCTGCCGTCCCGTGGAACAACCGTTGCAGCTCTCGTGGTGTGACGAGGACGACGAAGCTTCTCCTAGCCGGACGCAACGTAGTACAAAGCTAGCACTAACTCCGGCTGCCTTGTTCCTTGATTCCTAGTGGCACGATCTCCTTTTGTCAATCCACCGGGACGTGCACTAGGTTGCTACTTGCCCTAGTTAGTCAACAGACCCAAGACACACATCAGCGCCGGGTTATGCCATGTTTAACTCCAACAGAAAGGAGGGGCTGGCGGTGGAGCACCCCTGAATTGTCCATGGCCTAGCGCATGGCGAGGCATGGCTGTGCGGATGTCGAGGGAGGCTGGCGGGAGGCGTTCCCTTGCCGTCGCACACTCACGAGGACAAGCACCACACCCTGCTCCCCGTTGCCGTGGACACCGGCTGGCTGGGCTTGAGCACGAGTTGCGATTCCTACAGACAGAGACGAAGAGAATAAGCAGAAGATGAATATGAGAGGTGGACCCATGTACTCAGTGAGAGAAGAGAATAATCCTGACCGGGATCATTATTTTCCTAACACACCAAACTGGCATATAACCGAATCCAGGGTTAAAATAGACCGGGATCGATAAGTATAGGGTACAGATTTCAGGGATCGAAATGTTAGGGTTTGATCCCGACCAGCCGTATGAATTCAAGGTTTAAAATAGACTTCACTCGTTTGTCAACGTAGCATATAGTCTTCCACCTGGCACATCGACTTACTGAAAAACTAATCTCACCTTCATTTTCATGCGGCCTTATTACGGCCGTTCAAACGTCTTAGTTATCCCACCTCATCAGCAATTTGTTTCACGAGATCTTTTGAACAAACGGTCAGATTGGGTCGAGTACGTCTTAAACCGTCGTTTTCGCGATCCCTACACTCTCCGTGCAGCCCAGGCCCTATGAGGTTATGAAGCTGTCAAACTCGAAGACAAGACAAGAAGAGGGGGTCCTGGGTAAAAGGCACAAATTTGACCTCGGGGTGAAACTATTTCACAAAGTAAACTGTTTTTGAAAGTATTTCACCAAATTGACCCTTAATGTGCAGCGCCTGACAACAAGGCGCTGCAAGTAGAGTGCAATGCCTGGCTGTCAGACTCTGCACAAAAGGGTCAGCGGAGTGAAATACTTTTGAAAATAGTTTAATTCATGAAATACTTTTAAAAACAATTTAACTTATGAAATACTATCGCTTTGAGGTTAAATTTGTTAATTTTGTGAGGGTCCTGATTTTTCGTTGCGCTATGGGCGATGAGCTGATGGCGTTGTCGCCCCTCTAGAAGACTCCCCTGTTTTCCCGTCTGACCGATGCATGCATGGATGGTTGAAGTCGACGTTGGCCGAAAGTCCAATTGGGTTATCACGTCCGCGATCAAAACACGGCATCAACGACGAAGCAATGACGGGGCCATATGTAAATCGAAACCATACATACATACACTATGCATACAAATGAAAGTAATCATACATCAGCTCGAGGAAAGAATGTATACAATGCCAGCAAAGAAGTCGGAAAAGAAGAAGAAGAAAAAGATCTACTAGAGAAAAAGTAAGATAAAAACATGGAATCTCTCAAACACAACATATCGCAGCATCAAAACTGCACGCCGATCCCGACGATCATAGCTGCACGCCGGTCCCGTTGGCGCCGCCGTAGGCCTGGTTGCGCTTGCGGCGGCGCAGGACGATGGCCCAGGTGATGGCCTCAAGGACGAGCGCGACGCCGGCGAGCGTGGCGAGGATGACGATGTAGCTCGTCTTCCAGCCCGTGACCGGCTTGAGGATGTTGAGGCCCTTGAAGATGTTGACGGCGGCGAGGACGATGACGGAGTAGCCGACGGAGTGGTGGTAGGCGTTCCAGTAGACCCGGTACTTGTTCTTCTTGTCGGGCCTGAGGAAGAGCGCGAACACCTGGAGTGTGGCCAGGCAGAAGATGGCGATGCCGATGTTGCGGTGGGTGGTGTAGGTGAGGCCCTTGGACTCGCTGCCCAGCTTCAGGCCCAGGCCCCAGCCGGCGACGCCCAGCACGTAGCCGGAGATCTGGCAGGTGATGTGGAGGTAGAACCACGCCGGGTCTGCCGCCTCGAACACGCGGAGGTAGCGCGCGATCATGGCGCCGAGTGGGATCAAGATGCCCCATCCGACGGCGTTGAGCACTCCGTGGAGCTGTTTGTGGATGAATCACATGGTTAGAAAGAAATTAATAATGAGACTGTGACCAAATTCAATCAAGAAGAGGAACATTGGTCAAAAAATAGTATACGTAGTGAATTACTCTTCTACTTGCAATGTTTTATGATCAAATGATCAAGTGCGTCCATGATTGAACAGCTCTAGGCGGCTAACTTTTTGCGTCATAATATTAATATATTACGTAGTACTACTAGTTAATCAAGTTGGGGTGGTGAAAATTCAGAGGTTTGGTGCAGGTGCAGCTCCCCCAGCTAGCAAGCTACTTGTTGCTTCTCAGAGTTGAGTTTGACCATCGTTCCTCATGGAACGCTTGAGCAAAAGGGGAGGTTTATCGCCATCACTATCAGTGGATCAGATCGCTGAACCCATCAAATCAAGTCGTATTATTGAAATCCTAGGCCTTCTTTACATGTCACGTCCAAATTATATGAACTGACCAGCTCTCGATCATTATCTCCAACTATACTGAACTTTTATGGTCTGAAATACTAATTAGTTGATCATAAACAATGTCGCCATCCGATTGATGGCTTATGATAACTTACCTAACATGTAAACAATTCGACAGCGAATCGAGCATTGAGCCGTTGAAGAAAACCAAGAGCATATATACTGCTAGAATTTGTCTTTGTTTACTAGATAGAGTTGTTTGATTAAACTACGAATCAAGCTGTAGACAGAGAGACAGGGCGGCAGCCGGCGGCGGCAGGGCAGGTGGAGGAGAAGAGAGAAAACTTACGTTACGGCGGTGCAGCCTGGAGTTGGAGCCGCCGGTGCTGGTGCCGGAGAGGAAGTCGAGTCTCTGGACGGACTGGACGTTCGGCCCCGATATGGAGTGCTGTGAGACGCGGCCGCCGGAGACCGGCCCGGCCTGCCACACCGTGTTCTGCGACGTGGTGTTGCCCGGCAGCGCCACCGTGGCGTAGATGGTGTAGGCGCCGCCGGCGTACTCGGCGCTGGCCGGGACGGGCACGTCGAAGGAGAGGGCGGTGTTGTCGAGGGTGGGGGCCGTGTTCCTGAGGATGGTGGTGAGCACGGACACGGCGCCGCTGGTCTGCGAGGCGATGAACACGTTGCTGCCGGCCATGCCGCCGCCGCTGGGGTTGATGCCCCAGCCGACCCAGCCGTCGGATCCGGACGGCGCCCGGAAGGCGATGTCGGCCGTGCCGTTCACGGCGTGGTACGTCCAGTGGAGGCTGGCGCCGAGCACGGGCAGCTGGTTGCACTTGAGGAACGTCCGGCCCCCAGTGAAGGTCGCGGAGAGGCAGCTCTGCGCCGTCGCGCCCGCCGCGAAGAGGAGCACCAGGAGAGGGAGCCACGCCGTGGAGTGGCCTGGTCGCGCCATGGCAGCGATAGAGGTCAGAGCACGCGGCAGAGCACGTATGTTTTGCTTCCGGCGGGTTCTGGTTGGAGGTGCGAAATGGAGAGCGGGAGGCGGAGGAGGTGGTGGAGCAGAGGGAGCTGGTGGTGGTGAGAGGAGGAGGCGGGGGGAGGAGGTATATGTACCGGCCGGCGACGAGAGGGCGCGGTTGTTGGGGAGGCTGCCGTGCGGGTGGAAACTTCCATGCCGGGACGCGGGACTGGTGTTTTTTTCAGCGGACAGAGTCTTCTTGGCTGCTGAACGATAAACCTTCTCTCGTCTAAAAAAAGGCGCTGAATAACCGAGGCTGTACAGTTCATATCTCCGTTGAAAGTTCTAGGCCGGGCGCGGGGGAGACCGTTTCCTCCTATGATGTCTAGGCTTGTATGCCCGCTGCAAAGTGCAAACTGTTTTATTTTTATTTTCTGAGAGTTGAGAAAGAGAGCGGCAAGGCATATTCCGCAGCGTGAGCTTGCGAAGGCACCCACTGTTCCAGCACAAAAGGAAATGCCTGTACGAAAGAATAGATGCTGTGCAAAGGGATTCATTCCGTTCCAGTACGGTTCTTCGGACAATTTCTTCCTTTCTTGCTGTTATCATTTCGGTCGTCTTGGGGTGGACCCTCCAACTGCAGGCAACCGTCTGGACTGCGCGGTCGGAATGTTTAGCCGTTCAACATGGTCGTGTATCAGTCCGTCGAGCGGTTCAGACACATTTTTCTCACAAACCTGAGACAAACTGAGGGACTGTGTGGGAGTCCGGATAGCAGACATGTAGGACTCCGACACCCCGGCCACCTAAAAACCCACCAAAACCTCTCCCGGGCCCTGCACCTCCATCATTTTATTTTCTCTCCTTTTGTTTTTCTCTCTTGCCTTCCCCCTCCACCATCCCGGCCGCCCCGCCACACCCCTGCCGAAACTCAAAGAGACCGTCACCTCCAACGGTACACCTGGGCTCCACGCCGCTTCTCCTCAACCGTCGTTTCACACCTCTTCTCCTACCGCCACACAGGTACCATCCACTCCTACGATACTCACCATGCCCGACAACTATTTGGAGAATGCCCGTGCTAAAAATTTATGACCCTCTTTGAAGCAATGGATTTGAATATGGAGTACATATACAAGCACAAACGGCACCCGCGAAGGCAAAAAAGGATGGTACGGGAACAACATGAAGTGGAGCCGTTCATGTCCACATTCGTGTTTAACAATATGTGTGAGCTCATATCTAGTGAGGTTAGGACTCACAAGGGCTTCAACGAGGTGCACTTGAACACCGTTGCGAAGCACGTGTTCGAATTATGTGGGCAGGAGGTGAACTCCACCCAGGTCTACAACCACCTCGGGAAGTGAAGAGCTAGATGGATTCAAGTGTCTAAGCTCAGAGACTTTAGCGGCACCTCATGGAATCAGACCACTTGGATGGTGAACTTGCAGTGGTAGGATTACACCCTTTTTTGGATGCGGTGGTAGGATGACACCATAGTAGGGCTAGGTTGAACTTGATATGCCATATGATCATGCATACTTACTATTGCTCTTCTGCTCCATTGCTTGTTCCTTGAACAGTTACTCTTTTGCAATGCTAGGACAAATGGTATGTGGTGTTCTTACAGTTCATGGGAAGCATGCAATGAACAAGTGTCAGGTTTCAGGAATAGCTGCAACAGAGGGTTTTAGACTAGGCAGGTGGTAGAGGATGCTTACTCCAATGATATGCTCAAACAGGCGTGCGCCAGTGTTCAAGTTGGCAAGGTGGGTCGTCAGTTTGCGCTGAAGAACTTCATCATCATCATCCAGTTCGTCGCGATTGCAATGTTGTGGCGTTGAAGTGCTCGATGTCATGTGTAAGGTGTAGCAGGTAAGCTCACCACATAGGGTACAAGGTTAACACACCTCCCAACCTGCGTGCAACCAAACATCGTGTAGTTGAATGAGTCGAGCCAGTGTAGGACATGAAACACCATGCCAAAACCGACCCCCTAATGCAGGCAACCAAAGGAGGTGCGGATGTTGGTTTTTTGTTTCCTCAACCAGGCCCAACTCAACAACACATGCAATGGAGGGAAAATGGAAGCGGGGAACCAAACACGTCGGAAGCAATTGCATCAAAAGATCTTTGGATTTGCCACGCTTTCTTTGGCATGCCCGGGTATCACAGCGACATCAATGTGCTGCAGCGATCATCATCGTTTGCTAGGCTGATTGAAGGAAAAGCTCCTCCTTGCCACTATATTGTCAATGAGGGCAATGAGTACAATATAGCCTACTATCTAGTTGACGAAATCTATCATCCACCGGCTACCTTTGTCAACACCATCTCTAATCCAATTGGCCAGGAAAAAAAATCAAACTTTGCTAAAAAACAAGAAGCAGCTAGAAAGGATGTTGAGAGAGCATTTGAAGTTCTGCAGACATGTTTTGCAGTTGTTTGTGGACCTACTAAACAACGAGATTCAGAGACCTTGTGGAAGGTGATGACCTGCATGTGCACAACGTGATCATGGATGATGAGGTGAGGATGCTGCCATAGGTCTTGAATTTGAGAACATTAGTGATCCTATCGAACTTTCATAAATCCGGTCATACTTGAAGAGTTTGTTCAAATACATTAACAAATTCAGCATCGAGCAACTCACGGGCAATTGAAGGAAGTTCGGATTGAGCATCTGTTAGCGGTTAAAGAAGATAACAATGTTAGAGTGTAGTGTTTAAACTTTTAAAAGTTAGAACTACGATTGCATTTGAATCTACACTATATATGTGGCTATTTGAGCGTGCGGATTTTAAAAAAGTTTGGACCGGATTATATGCAAATAGCTTTGGATGACCAGCTTTCGCATCCATGTCCGCGGACTGGTCCCTTGGTCCATGGACGGATGGAGTGTCCGTTTTGCGGCTTAGTGTTGGAGATGCCCTTAGGGGATTAATTAACATTTTGAAAGGAAGATATCAGTGCTAATAATCTGCGTCATCGATGGCCGTGCACGCGTGCCCTGTGTGCGCCGTCGCGCTGGAGCATGTTGGGCATAAAGGGTTCGCCTGACAGAGCGCGACAAGGCGCATGGCCTCAACTTTTTCCACGTTCAGTGGGCTGTGGCCTAGTCGCCTGCGGCCGAGTTGCCAGGAGTGGTTGAAGATTATTTGAGGATTAGGTAGCACACGCAGCAAGTTCAAGGCTGCGCAGCCTGGGTCAACCTTCCTTCCGTCGCCGTCCCGCGATCCTTTTCCTATGCCACAGGCAATACCAACATGTGTTCTTTCCAATAGTTTATCCTGTTCTGCTCTGGGCACGCCCGTCGAGTCGACGACGGGTTCGTGTCCCATGCCCACGCAGAACGCGCACTCGGCACACGACGCCGCCGGAGACAGCCACGAGGCTTCCCACTTTTCACCTGTCTGTCATCTTCCTGCTAAAATATTGCAGGGTTTTCACTGCGTTTTTTCGGGTGCCGTATGGAGGCCTACCACGCGTTTGTGACCGGCTTCCAGAACTCAGGGGCACTCGCGAGTGACTCGTTCAACTCGTCCAATGTTAACCGCAGAGACCAGTACGTCCATCGTCTTAGTGAGACTGGCGAGCTTTTCATTTTATTTTTGCAGTGGATCTGGTGAGAGATGTTGTGTGCATGCCTGACATTTCCGCGCGCATTATGTCGGCTTGTACCGTATTACATATCTACTATGCTTTGACTGCGCACGCGTACCGTCGGTATTATTAGCGGACCGTATGTATGCATGCATGCATGTACGTATGGTTGAACCAGACATAGACAGTGACATCTGAAGCTGCACTGCAGCTTGCTTTGGTTGTGCGGGCGAAGAGGATGTTTGTTTCCAGGGACTTATTGGTTTAGGAACTTAAAAAAGTCCCTATAAGTCCCATCCAAACCAAACACAAAGGACTTATTGGGACTTATTGTGGTGATCTGGGACTTATCAAATAAGACTCTCAGGGAGGAGCTTATTGGGACTTTTCCATCGATCCCCCGCCCCGCACCTTCCCCGCATCGCTTCGCTCCTTCCCCGCCCCGCACCTTCCCCGCATCGCCCCTCTGCTCCAATCGCCGCCGCCGCCCCCAGTACCCAGAACCGCCGCCGCCCCCAGTACCCAGAGCCGCCGCCGCCATGGCCGACGACGAGGACGACCGGATCCCCTTCTTGTCTCCGTTCCACACGCATCATCAGGCATCGCAGGGCTCATCCGCCGGGGGAAATCTCGGGAGGGGAATAGGATTCTTGGATCTCAACCACAACGTCGACGACTTCCCGGAGTTGGGCTCGTACCAGCAACTCCTCTTCGACCAGTCCGCCGGCCATGGTCTTCCTCCTACTGGAGCTGCTCGTGGGAGGCCCGTGTCTCAGGGCGGAGGAGGCCGAGCACGGTCTCTGAACTTCGGTTATGTGAACAAGTGTTTTATCAACTTATAAGTCCCTGTAAACAAACAGGCAGGGACTCGAGACTTATAAGTCGATGTAAACAAACAGCCAGGGACTTATGACTTATAAGTTGAGACTTAAAAAAATCCTAGGACTTATGAAACAAACAGGGCCGAAGGCACAGTGGGTGGGTCGTTGACCCGGTCGCACCTTTGACTGGTCAGGATAACTCTGGGAAGTGGGGACTCGTTTGCATGGAGGAGTACTCCCTGTTGCATGGACGTAGTACGTCGACCGTGTGTTGGTTCCTGAATCTGACTGCATGTACTTGCTGAGGCTGACTCATTTGAGGGTTCAGACCACAGGGAGAGCCAACCAAGGAAGGAACCGCCGCGGCGACCGCAAACCTGGAGCCTTTCGCCGGGAAAGTCGCCTTGGTTTATAATTGCTGGATTTTAGTACACTTGTGCATGTATATATTTTTCGAATGCAATGAATTTTCGCACTTGGCCAGGATTTACACTTGCGCGCTGCAAATTGGTTGCAAGAAAAAACTTACGGTGCTCCACGAACTGAAAGTACATCCATACCATTCTTGTTCGGAACGAAGTACGACCGCCTGTGCTTCAGTTCAAGAATGTTCAGAAAGCAGTACGCTTGTACTACTACGTACTTCGGTTCACGCATGAGCAAACCCACTTTGAGTTAAGCAAAGCCAGCAGTACGATCAATGGCGGTCATTTTCACCATAATTGAGCCCTTTTTAACACTATAATTAACTCGGATCGGTCTTTTTCTCCGCGTGATGCAACCACAACACTCAAGAGCAAGTGTCAGGCTGTCAACCGCACCAGGTAAAAGTTCTCCAAAGCCTCTACGTCTACGTATCACGCCACGCTTTTGCGCAGGAGATATCCTTCTCCGATGTTCATGTGGCCATCTTTAGTCTTTACCGCCGTTGCACGCAATTGAATTACTCGGCAGACGTCCGTTTCCACCTGCCCTTATTAACTTGCGAGTACTACCCAATGAAACTCGACGGAGAAAAATGAAGGCATTGTGACAACCTGCTCGCCTCATCTCTCGGTCAAATCAGAAATCCTACTATATATTCTGGCTGTAAATATCTGTGAATTTGATAAGCCAACAGTCTATTCCAGCAGCCCTGTGAAAACTCCATGCAGGCAAACTGCCAACGATATGTTCAACTATGGAAGAAAACTGGAAAATTTGAGGGATGAGACAAAACTTGAATGGTTGGTGGCCGTATGCACAATCCCTTTGAAGATATGATATCATACTGGTAACTTGGAAAGTAGTACAGTCCCGAAAGAACAAATGCGCTGAGATGTATATCTACATAAGGAGAACATCCATGCGTTCTGTTAACCAAATAGTGCTAGGGATATAGGCTGTATGCAGCAAGATCCTCCACATAACAAAGCATGTGTCTACTTGAAGGACCAGGCTTTCAGCAGGACTAATTCTTGAGATGGCGCACGCCGTGTTCACTGATGACCTCAACTTGCCACAGCGGTAAACAATATTAGTGAGGGTGGCCGGCTGATTCTACGTTAAGATTATGTTAGTACGTAGATATTTCAGACAGTTCAGACAAGCATTCCAATACTTCTGTCTCAGCCTGACTAGGCAGCAGTGGACAAACGAAGGTGCGAAGTAGGAACACATAAATATCAGCAAACCATATAAAATTGTTTTATGTACTAAGGACCAGTTGATAAGTGCACGTGCTTTCTTCAACAACGGCACAAACGAACAGATACATGTGATGCAAGAACTGATACATTTTTTTTAACGAAAAAAGCACTTAGGTCTAGTATTAAGGGCATGGCCAATGCGTCGCCCCAACCAAGTGCCCCGCAGGCCAGCTAGGTTCGGGTGTTAGGGATGGCTGCCTCGCAGAGTACTAGTGTAGCCTGCAAAAGAGGCGGGTGCTTCCTGGGAAAAAGCTAGGGAAAAGGAAAAAGGTGGGCACTAGCAGCAGGACATTGTTTATCTTCTGGTAGATGCGTATATGAACGAGGAAGGGAAAGTAGAATAGATGGGAAAAGTAAGAGAGAGGAAGAAACATGGGACCCTAGTAGCTGATGCTTCTGTTGGGTGAGAGTTGCATCAAACGATGGCTTCACGCATACGAGCCTACATGAAGGGCATGAGACCACCATCTAGTGATGCTTCCGTTGTTCATGCCCTAACCAAACTAGCAGAATAAACACTTCTTCAAATAAAAGTTATATTGAAGTACATGGGCTCAATTGCCTTCGTCCTCCCGAACGGGCTGATGTTTTGCTGGCGCATGTTGCTCCGCTGCCGGAGCCGGTCTGTCATTGTTGAACGCGAATAGGAAGTCATCTAAGCTACGGTCTTGCCAGATCAACGTCCTATCACCGCTAGAACTATGATAGATCCAAGAGTCAAACCTACATATTATATCTCACAGGCCTCATGCGGAGGCTGCACCGACATGACGGAGATGAAGCCGGAGGACCGAACTGCAAAGGGAAGTCGTCGATGTCGCAGCGCCAACAAAGCATGTGGACCATAATCTCACCGGTTCGAACTACCGCCGGGAAAATACATCAACGAGATGGGGAGGCTCGAGGAAATAGTACTCGCCGAACAACTGTTGCTGCCATAAAATACTTGTTGAGCACTGCTGCCACCACCGCTTGAAGGGCTGAAGCGACGGACAATGGGAACCTACCTAAAGACCCCAAATCAGGCAAATGAACATATCCTTCTGGTAGACCGTGGCGTCCCCGCATTCCCACACCGACGGAGCCAGTAAAGGGGGAGGGGCGGTGACGTACCAACGGAATAGAGATGGGGGTGGGGAGTGCCCAGAGGTGTTGGTAGAAAAAAAGTACGTGATGTAACATAAATAATGTTGTATCTCATATGATCGACAAACATTATTTACGACTAGGAGAGTTGCCATGCTTGAAGGGTGTCACTAGCCCCTAATTGTTAGTAGTCCATTATTATGTTGTTGACCTATTGAGGACGCAACTGTTCTACACTCCAGCTCAGGTGAGCTCAAGTGCACAGTAAAATCAAAAAAAAAAAGGAAAACAACATAAAAAATTCTGCATTTTTTATTGTGTGAAACATTGACAAAATGTATGTTGGCTTGCAAAATTTCATCACCATACAACATTCGTGGATCATCGTTTTTTTGCCAGGGAGAACGAGCAGACATCGAACGATTAATTTCTATTTCTCGTTATCGTGGAATTCGTCATCAAGATGGATCGCCCTTACGCGGTCAAGGAACTCGCTACAACTAACTGCTGAAAAACGCAAAATTAGCGCTAAGAAGCAACCCTAGTTTAAGTACTAGCGTCCCACCCCAACGTTCTTGTACTTCAAAATACTCTCCCTCACTTGCTGCTCGCCTCAGCCAGACGTGGCTTATGTAGTAGTCGGCATTCCTACGTGCTCCGACTCTTTTTATTTTTTATATGGCTATGTTCTATTTGTAGGAGTAAAATAAGGATTAGGCTATGGAGAGATGGCTGGATTTTTTTGTCATATGGTGATGAAATTTTGTCAATGTTTCACACAAAATTTTTTCTGATTTTTCTGATTTTTTTGCAAGCCCTATAAATTGGTTGATGAGATTGCAGATTTGAGCCCTATAAACCGGAAAGGAGGGAGTATAGTTTTAAGATTGTGAGCCCTCAGAGGAACAATCAAGTATCGAGCACCAAATAAATCTGGACAATTGTACACATTCCTGGAAATACTCTATAATTTAAGAAATATGTACAAAATAAAAATCAAAGTTTACTCATGAAAAAATGAAATCCGTTCAATAAACAAATGTAAATTATAGATAGTGAATCATAATTTTTTGCAAGTATCACTAAAAACATATGCATTTTTACATTAAAATTCATAACAACAAGAAATAGTTTATATAAACATGAACTTATGATGGTATATAATTTCTTTAGCATTTGTCATCAACTATGGAAATTTTATTTCTAGTATTCATAGCAATAATGCTACAATCAGTTTACCCCATAAAAAATTTATATTGCCACCACCTCCATAATTTATAAATACATTATTACCAAATTATTTCCAAGTAATGTTCTCTTGTATTTTTCTATGACCCAAATTGTTTCCACCATATTAGATTTCCACCTTTTAATCCACCATATAAATATATTTTATAAACCTAATGGGATGAGTTGCATAACATTCGTTGGTTTGTAACACTTTTGCTGATATAACTAAGTTAATCTTTAAGCACCCGTCATAAAAGTTATAAGTCACTTGTTTTTATCTGACTTCATATTTTTATTGTCCATTTGTAACATCTTCGTAGAGAACTTTTGGCGATTCCACTACACCCCATGTGAGGATATGCACACTATTAAAAGGTCACACTCTTACACTTAAGGAAGAACCGACTTAATTCAATGGTACAAAATTGGCTAACTATTTTAACTTTTACATATTCATGACCATATCTAGCACACTCGTGTACTTACTGGATCCTCATTTGCTATGTAGATTGGCTAAATGAAAGGAGGGGGCACCTATTATGAATACAACACCGATATTCGTAGATTATGACAAGTTCGACCTTGGATTATTTATGATCAGAAATATCTACTCGATTGAATTCTCTTGCAAAAAATCTAAGCCTAGATGTCTAGCTCTAGATATTTCTTTGTTGCCATGAAACATGGCAACCGGATATTCTAAAGCTTCTCAAACATGCATTGCACATTTCTCAACTGTTAAAGAAATAGCAAACCAAAAAGTAAATGAATGTGATGCATGCGCTAAGATAACATGTTAGTAATTTCAAGAAAAATGGTACTATATATTTTTTGCATGCCCAATCTATTTATACTTTCACATATATTTTCTCTGTACACATGTAAGATGTTTTGACAGTTTACATTAAACTGCCAAAACGGTCTTCAATTTGTGAACAGGGGGAGTAATTATTAACTGCAGGCATACTTATGTGTCTCATATTCTGGAATTGAGCAAGGACCTGATACTTTTTATGTTATATCGCGAACATTATCCATGACTAAGATTTTTTTTCATTTTTTTGCCTGAAGGTTGAAGAAGGCCCCTAGCCCTAATGATTGACTTGGACCGGCAGGTAAGCTTGGTAGTTAGTCTCCGAACAAGTAGTTTGTTCATGTCTATATCCTGTCAACCTTCTGACCAAAAATCCAGCAGCTGATTTTTTAAACCCTAAATAAACTGCAGCGATCGAACTCTGGCATGACGAAGCAAGCGCTTTCATTCATTGCCCCTAGTCGCCCGAGGCCATGTTCCTATTTTAAATTGCTGGGCCGTGAACAAACATGCCGAGTGTTGCTTTCGGTTTCAGACATGAACTGCATTTTTCTATCAGTTGTATATATATTTTGTTGCTTGCTCGTGGCTGCTTGACTGCTTCCTTTTCGCTTCGTCCTTAGGAGCAGTTGGTTTACCTACTCCTAACGAACCTTAACTAAGCCAAGAATTTTCTGCAGACTCGGGCTCCAGAAACGCCTGATAATTATTTTTTTGATGTCGAACTCAAAATATTAAAGAAGTCGAGCAACGTAGTTCTGATTTGGAAGGCAAGTTATGTGACCTTCTCGAAGGATTTTTGGTCTTTCGACACCTGTAGCCCCTACAGGGGTGCTGTGCATGATGACTTTATCTGTCATATCACGGCCACGTTTTTCTCCATCATGGCTGCATTTGATCTAGGTCATCTAGCATCGCCGCAAAAGATCTCCTGCTGCCGTGTGCCCGGCACGTAGTCGACGATGCTTCACACAAGCGACCACGCCAGCTCCTTTTTTTTCAACACCGGCCAGGGGTATTCTGCTGTAAGTGGCGGCAAAATGACGCATGAGACGGAGAAGTTAATTTGCCTTTGCCACACGGTCATCAATTGCCTTCGGCGGTAAGACACGAACCTTGAATCATCATGCTTTGATTCACACGTGCATGAACCAGAGCGCCAAGTTTAATTTACAGGTGCTGGAAACATATCCTATCGCCCCCCTTGCTGCATTTTTCTAATGCTTAAGCTTGGATGATGCTTCGATCCAGGCTGCTAGCCGATATATGTTAAGGGTTGGATCTTCGTCAGTGGGGATAGGATAAAGGTGGCGGCTGCTCGCGTTGCCGCACGCGGTATGATGCTTCAATCACCCGACCAGGCATCGTTCGATGGTTAATTTTTATGTTTTGATCCTTTTTCGAAACTTGATCAAGATCTAATCCTGTCTTGTAAATTTTTTGGGATCTGACCCTTTTTGTACCATCAGTGTCCATGGCGGTAGGTATAACATCCTATCGTCAAAGTCCCTGACGGTAGGGTTGCACATCCTATCAATTTTTTTTTTCAAGTTTGAAACACAATGCATGCTCGCACTTGCTGCCGGGCACCTTGGCGGTAGGGTTATAAAGACTACCGCCAACCTGTTTGACGGTAGGGGTGTTTCCTACCGCAATGGTCCCTGGCGGTAGGCTGTTAAACCCTACGCCATGGACCCTGGCGGAAGTAAAAGAGTCAGATCCCGAAATTTTTACAAACCGGGTCAAATCATGATTAACTTTCAGAAAAGGGTCAAAACATGATAATTTGCCTCGTTCGATCTGGCCCCCTGCCGTGCACGATTGTTCGGGTGGTGCGCGGGGACCCCTATTTCATGCTTTGGGCGGCGCCGCACAGCAAATTCGCACCCCTCGCGCGCGCATTAGGGGCGCCCCAGTTTTTTCGGCTTCAATATATATTTTGAATTTCTAAAAATATTCACTAATTTGAAACATGTTCAGGACATAAAAAACAGTTCATGAATTTTAATTTTTTTACTACTTTGAAAAATGTTCTGAATTTCAAAATTGTTCATGATTTGAAAAACTGTTTATAAATTTAAGAAAGGTCCATTTCTTTTAAAAAAATGCTCATCTTCTAAAAACAATGCCCCCGAATATGAAAACTTTGTTCCCAATTGTCAAAAAAATGATTCAAAAAATTCCGAAACATTCATGTTTTAAAAAATGTTCTCAAAATTCAAAAATTGTACTAATTACATAAAAAAGTAAAACCTTTTGAAATTCAGAAAATGTACCGGATTTGAATTTTTGTTCATGTATTTAAAAAAAATTCACGCTTACAAATTTGTTTGGGATTTTTCAAAATTGTTCTCTGTTTCATAATTTGTTCTTAAAATTTCAAAAATGTCCATGCTTTAAAAAATTGTTCGCGCTTCGAAATTTGTTCGCAAGATTAAAAAATGTCCATGCTTTAGAAAATTGTTCACAAATTCCAAAACCTTCATGTTTTCAATTTTTTTTCGGAAATTCAAAATTTGTTCGTGTGCAAAAGTTGTTCGTGTTTCTAAATGTTGTTTTGGAATTTTAAAAATGTTCCTGTTTTTGAAAAAATGTTCATGTTCAGTTTTTTGGGTAGTTTAAAAAATGTTCCTTTTTAGAAAATGTTCACTTCTCCAAAATTCATTTGTGTGTTTAAAAATTTCTGAATTTTCTCAAAATTGTTAACAAATTTGAAAAATGTTCCCGTTTGATAAAGCATTCATGTTTTGTTTTAGAAAAAAATGTTTTGCGTACGAATTTTTTAAAACATTCGGATCGGTGTTTAAGTTCTTTAGGTGTTGTGCTGGACTGTAATCAAGGGAGGTCACTATCTCATCCGGTTAGAGTCACATGCTCTCAAGCAGTCGGTCTTGGGTTCTATCCACGGCTGCGCAACCTTTTTTTATTCCAGCGCCCTGCAGGAGCGTGTCTTGCAGGCCCAACTATGCCTCGCTTTTAGCGAGGTTTACGGCAGCCTCGCCTACAGGGAGCCGGTGCTAGACATGCGCACTAGGAATGTGGGTTAGCCATCTAGACGTCATTCTAACATCGTGCTGATTTTTTTCTTCCTTTTTTATATTTTCATTTTAAATGAATATATTTCAAAAAATTAAATTTATTTATAAAAACCATGAAATTGAAAAATGTTAACACAGTATAAACTAATTTTGAGGGCAACTAAAAAAGTGTTGATACATTCCCAAATAAATGATTGTGACAATGAAACATATGTCCACGTTTCGAAAATATGTATGTGATTTTTTTTTAAATATGCATACAATGTTTAAAAATTGTTTGCATAATGTAAAAATATATTTAGTATATCATTTAAAAAAGTACGTGACGTTTTAAATACATATTTTTGTTTTAATAAAATGTTTGTGACATTTCGTAAAAAAATATAGAACGTAAGAAAATATCTGTGCAGTTTAAAAAAAATATTGCCATAAGAGTTCACCTTCTTTTTCCAAAAAAGTAGACCATTTTGTGGGTGTATAAAAATAATGTAAATTGTGTATGAAAAACTAGACATCAAAGCATGTATTTGAAAAATGTCAAACCAATATAAAAGAAATGTTTGAGCTGTATACAAGAATATACAATATGTATGAAAAAGAATAGACATCAAAACATGCATTTAAAAAAATCATATAAAAAAAATGTTTCAGATGTATAAAAAAATGAAATGTGTGTGATAAAAGTAGACAGCAAAACATGCATTTTTAAAAATTTAAAAATAATGTTTCAGATGTATAGAAAAATATACAATGTGTATGAAAAAATAGACATCAAACATGTATTTTTAGAAAAAAGTTAATCATACATTTGAAAAATGTTAAATGTATATAAAAAATGTTCCTGATGTCTATGAAAAATGTATACTGTGTGTGAGAGAGAGGAAAAAATAGACATGTGTTAAAAAAGTCCAAAAAAGGCATGAAAACCAAGAAAGAAACAAATAAAACCAAAGAAAAAAAAGAAAGGAACAATGAAAAATAGAAATAAAAAGAAAAACAAAGTAAAATCAATGCAAAACAAAGGAAATAGTGAAAATCGCAGAAAACCAAAGCAAAACCGTGAAAACAAAGAAACAAAAAAAACAAAGAAATCCAGAAAAACCCAAAAAGTAAATAGGAAAGAGTGAAAACATCAAAATGGTGCTACAATACCGGGTCGACCAAGTACTATAGTGAGAGGAGAAACACTTCAGGGAGGGGAACGTACATCTTGCTATAAGCGAGATATAGCTTCCGTGTGTCACGGGAAGCGGTTTGGATGTTGGGCTCTCAGTTTGAGAAGTCGGAAGTGGATTGTTGATGTGGCATGTTGCTTTCAATTTCTCGGTTAACGAGAACTAGCATACTAGTCTTCACTCTTGTGGTTTTCTCTTCCTCGGTTTCTGCTTTCTTCTTCCGGGTCTTGCTTTTCATGGTTGTCATCTCTGCAACTCACGATTTTCACAAGAGAACCAAATCCAAGTTGGCCAAGATCATGATTTGGGCTGTCATGATAGCACGAGAGAAAGAAGCGATGAATCATCTTTTAAACTCTAACTCCCCAACTCTAGTTGTTGCTTTTCTTTTTGTTACTTCGAAAGTAGCTGCTTTCGTTTCAGCCACGTGAATTCTTGATATTTCTCATCAAATGAATGACACCTTCTTATGGAAATCCTATCTACTTTTAGCATGATTTTGGGGAATCTCTGTGCTATTACTCAAACAAGCATGAAATGTATGCTTGTATATTTGTCCATAGGGCAAATCGGATATGTAATTATTGAAATAACGGTTCGAGACTCAAATGATGGATATGAAAGCATGATAACTACTTAGTGGTGATAGTGTTAACAGGCCAATTCACAACCCATTTGAATTAATACTAAAAAGAAATATAGGCATCACCTGCAATCCACCCCAAATGGAGCCATATCCTCCTGAAGTCAATTTTAGTATGGTTTCTACCATCAACCTCTAAAACCATATAAATCACCCCATTGAGTGGGTTTAAAGCTAACATGTCTCATTTTGGATGATTTTGACCATTGTTTGGAACGTTAACTCCCCTCCTTTCCCCCCAAAGCTTTCCCGAGGTTGCATCTCAAGCGAGCCGAGGACTCCTCACCCAAGTGATCACAGTCGAAACACTATAACTTCTTGTGGCTAACAAAAATCAGCAATGTGCACACACAAGCTTCGAGGCCACATGCCAGCGGAGCTAATGACTTCATTACCCAAGTGACCAAACATGTAACTCGACAGCACAAAAGCGCTCTTTGGAGCCGTTACTCCGGCTTCCAGACCAGTCCCGATGGTTGGAAGTTGGAGTGTGACACCATATGAAATAAAATTTCTCCCATGAAGCCCTTAACCAACTCATTAGTTTGTGTCATTGGCTTTCTTTCACAATCACAACTATCCAACATGAAGTAACTTTTGAGAAACTTGCCTTTCTAGTGCGCAGCTCAGGTCAATCATAATGTGTTTAAATGATTCTAGGTCGTGACTCTTGTGACTCTTAGTGACAATGGCTCATTTAGATTTTCATAATTTTAAGGAGAGTTTGGGCATGTTAGGTTTTACACAACTTCATTGCAGAAGGCTTGGTGGAACGCTGAGATGTGAATTAGGAGCTATAGGTGAGTACCTAACTAAGCCATGTTCCCCATTTCTTCGAATTTTCATATCTTTTTTTGTAAGATAGGCAAAAGAGGTTTTCCAGCTTTAGATCATTAGATCCACAAACTAGCAATAGTACATAGTTCAAATAGGGTAGAAAAATAAGGTAACCCCATATTATAGACCAGGGTTCAATCGAGGAGCAAATGTCTAGTGGAAGATAAAAATAAAGACAATATGTGGCACAAAATTTTAAGATTGATGTCTGCCCATGGCATGGATAAGTCTAATCTTGCTCACCACGACACTCGTCGTCGATCTGTCCATCCTATTTCCCAAAGGCAACCACAACTGAAAGAAAATAGACAATTTAAAGTTGTAGCTAGAGGGGTGACTCGAAATAATATCTTCAATCACAAACTTTCTATGACACATTCAAAGAACCTAATATAAAGCTACAAACTCATTTCAAGCCATTCTAGGATTTTTCCCATGTAAACCCATGAGCAACTCTAGCCCCTGAGAAGAGTGGGGGTACCATTTTCACCCAAATCTCTCCCTAATGCAACTCCAAAGAAATTTGGTCAACGTAGAATTGAATAAGATGTGGCTCGCACCTTTGGGTTCTCTACAAAATGTACACGTACCATCGCCAAGAGGTATTATTGTCAACCAAATGAACTTAGCGTGACAGTTCGAAGGGGATGTAATAAGATTAACATACATGGATTTGACCGTGAAGTAACCCCAAGCTTCCAGGTCCTAGTGCACCTTGTCCTTTCCTCTAAAAGGTGGTCATGGATTAGGTCAGGGTCATCCCAAGAGCTACACTCTCTGGAATTAAGGTTGGACATGAAGGTGATATTAACTTGATTATTTCTTATGGCCTCCTCGACGAGAATGTTCAGCTCCGCGCTCAACACAAAAAGGTTAAGGTACTTAAGGTGTAACGGGGCTTGGTCAACCCATTTTTATCGAACATCATTTTTGTGTCCTCTACGTTACCTACAAAAACTATGGCGCCTACACTAGACACCTCCTTGCGTTGATCCAATTTCTGATTTACAATCCCCTCATCCTTGTCGATAAAAAAAAGGAAGAGCTGGAAAACTATTTAGCTTTTAGATATGCTATATAGTGCCAGAGCGTTCTAAGAAAGTTTCCAAGCCCATTAGTAAGTACCATTAAGTTTGTTCTTTTGGTGTTGATTACTCCCAACCCATCTTGGGCCTTTGGAGCACATATACCCTCCCAGTGTACTTTTTTCAAGCAACCGGCAGGAGCGCTGCCTTTTCATTAAGAAGAGGAAAATATGTACAGAGTGGCATGTTTAGGGGACATGCTGAGAACCCCAACTCACACGGCATGCAGATTACTCATACAAATATATAAATCTTGGTCTAAATGCTAAATCTCGCTGCACAACTCCTCCATGGTTAGATGGGACACCTCATTATAAGTCATGCTTATGCTGTTGAAGATGGCTGGTTCCGTTTTTTCCAAACATTCCACATGATGTAGATGGTGAGGCCGGTACGCCGTCTCTTGTTGTCATTGCTAGAGTGCCTTAGGAGATCTTCCCACCAGACATCAATAGAGGGGGAAGTTGCGCCAAGATTCTGGCTCGAGTTTAATCCCTTCCAGGAGAGCACCATGGAATGGACCGCCGCGGTGAAGGGGTGGTCCTTACACAAATGGGTGGCTGTCTCCATAGAGCTCAAGAAGAGCTAGCAGATGGGGTCATGTGGCCAACCTCTCAACGCTAGGGGCGGCGGTGAGGATCCAGTTATGGTGCACTAGCCAAGAAAAGAGCCTAAATTTTGGTTCCACGTGGGCGGGCCATATCTTGTTCGTCTCGAATTTGCCATGGGATCCAATGAATTAAGCCGAGTAGGCAGAGCTTGATATGCCTCCAACGTATCTATAATTTATTAAAGTATTCATGCCATGTTTACAACAATTTTATATGGTTTTGGTATGACTTGATTAGAACTAACCCGGACTGACGTCGTTTTCAGCAGAACTACCGTGGTGTTCTTTTTTGCATAGAAATAAAAGTTCTCGGAATGGGATGAAAATTTACGGTGATTTTCTATGGACCAAAAGAGACCCCTGAAGCACAAGAATTGGGCCAGAAGAGTCCCGAGGCGACGACAAGGTAGGGGGCCGTGCCCTACCCCTCGGTAGGGTGCCCCTACCTTGTCGCTGCCTCGTGGACCCCCTTGACGTGAGACCGACGCAAAAAATTCCTATAAATACCAAGACCCCCGGAAATAAACCTAGATCGGGAGTTCCACCGCCGCAAGCCTCTGTAGCCACGAAAAATCAATCTAGGCCCTCTCCGGCAGCCTGCCGGAGGGGGCCATCATCACCGAGGCCATGGACGAGGATCCCAGAGGGGGCCATCATCACCATGGAGGCCAAGGACTAGAGGGAGGACCTCTCCCCATCTAGGGGGAGGCCATGGAGGAGGAAGCACAAGGGGAAGACCCTCTCCCCTCTCTCTCGGTGGCGCCAGAGTGCCACCGGGGGAACCATCGTCGCGGTGATAGTCTTCATCAACATCACCATCTTCATCACCTTCCTCATCTCTTTTAAGCGGTCCACTCTCCTGCACCCCGCTGTAATCCCCTACTTGAACATGGTGCTTTATGCCACATATTATGATCCAATGATGTGTTGCCATCCTATGGTGTTTTGAGTAGATTTCTTCTGTCTTTTGGGTTGATTGATGATCTAGATTGGTTTGAGTTGTATGTTTTATTTTGGTGCTATCCTATGGTGCCCTCCGTGTCGCGCACACGTGAAGGATTCCCGCTGTAGGGTGTTGCAATACGTTCATGATTCGCTTATAGTGGATTGCTTGAGTGACAGAAGCATAAACCCGAGTAAGGGGATTGTTGCATATGGGATAAAGGGGACTTGATACTTTAATGCTATGGTTGGGTTTTACCTTAATGTTCTTTAGTAGTTGCGGATGCTTGCGAGAGTTCCAATCATAAGTGGATATGATCTAAGAAGAGAAAGTATGTTAGCTTATGCCTCTCCCTCATATGAAATTGCAATGACGACTTCCGATCTTGTTAACAATTGCCTAGGACAATCCCGCACACTGACCCATCAGTATTCCACACTAATATATTCTAACTTTATGTTAAAAACACATTTTTTTATATCTTTGTTCTTCGATATCATGCAAAGTTATCCTCTTCATACCCACAACATAGTTTTATTTCTCGTTTCTAGATGAAAGCAAATGTTCGGCGTACACAGAGTCGTATCAGTGGCAGATAGGACTTGAGAGAATATTGATCTTACCTTTAGCTCCTTGTGGAAAGACACTCCATACTTATCACTTCCACCTTTGAAAATTGCTACGATGATTCCTTGCAATTGGGGATTATCAAGCTCTTTTCTAGCGCCGTTGCCGGGGAGCAATAGCATGGGGTTGATATTTGCTTGTGTGCTTGTTTGCTTTCTTCACTAAGTAGATTTTGTTTTCCCTTTTGTTTTTGTTTTCTTTAGTTGTGGGTGAAACAATTTTTTTAAAAAAATGCAAATCACAAAAAAATATATATTACTTGCCTCTTATGCCCAAAAAGTTTTTCAAAAAGAGAAGTGATTGGAAGGTTGTGCATTGGAGAAGTGAGGGTCGACCTTGAACACTTGTGTTCATGCTCATGGAAACAATGTAGAATTTTTCATGGAAATTCCTCAAAATTAATTATCCCCTTGTATATATCCATTGTATTATAAAAATAATGTGCCAAGTTTTGGTTTAAGGATAATTAGATTGTTTGTTTGATATGTTCGGTGCAAAAACAAAAACTTTGGCTGTAGTGCATGAAATACATTTTTTTACTGGAATGTCAAAAGCTTATGAAACTTTTTGCACATTACTTCTATATAAACTGTTTAGATTTTCCTAATTTTTTAGAATTTTGGAGCTACAGAAGTATATGAAGTTTCGAGATTATTATAGACTGTCCTGTTCTTGACAGATTCTGTTTTCTATGTGTTATTCGCTTATTTTGATGAATCTATGGGTTGTATCAGGGGTATGAACCATGGTGAAGTTGGAATACAGTAGATATAATGCTAATATGAAATTGGAATGAGTTCACAACAGTACCTAAAGGTAGTGATTTGCTTTATTATACTAACGGATCTCATGAGGGTTTTGATAAGTTTTGTGTGGATAAAGTGTTCGAAGATCGAGGAGTTATCAATATGAGAAGAATGAAGAGAGGCAAGAGTTCAAGCTTGGGGATGCCCAAGGCACCCCAAGTAAATATTTCAAGGATACACAAGCATCTAAGCTTGGGGATGCCCCGGTTGGCATCCATCTTTCTTCCTCAACAATTATCGGTATACCTCGGTTTTTGTTTTATTCACACAATATGCGTATTTTGTGTTTATTTTTCTTTTCTTTTCCTTTATGAACCATGCTAATATGAGATATTACTTCATTAATTTATAGAATGATTCATGTGCTTCACTTAAATCTTTTGAGTATGGTTTTATAGAATGCTCTTTGTGCTTCACTTAAATCTTTTGAGTATGACTTTATAGAATGTTTCATGTGCTTCACTTATATATTTGATCTTGGATATTTTTCAATCTATATTAATTTTATATTGATCTATGAACTTCACTTATATATTTTATAGTATGAACAAAATTATCATTGGAATTGGGCTTGGAAGAGTATCATTAAAATGACATGCCTAGCTAAAAAGGCATTAGAGAAAAACACTTGTTGGAAGACAACCCAATATTTATCCCTACTGTTTTCGTGTGTTCTCATGATTATGCTACTGTATTAATTATGTTTTATAGCTTTTGTTTCAATAAAGTGCCAAGTAAGACCTTTGGGATGATCTATGGTGATATTTGATTTGATCTTGCTGAAAAACAGAAACGTTTACGCACATTGCCAGAATTTAAAAAAATCACAAAAGCGTGATTTTGATCTGATTTTTTTTACACAAGATTGAAATAAAAATTTGCCTAGGTTGTCCTAATTTGTCAGGATTTTTGGAGTAGGAGAAGTATGATTGCCGTTCAGATCATTACAGACTATTCGGTTTCTGACATATTCTGTTTTCAATGCATAGTTTGCTTGTTTTATAGTTTCTATGGCTTATATTGCTCAATATAAATTGTAGAAATGATATGGTACAGTAGGCATTGTGTGATAAAAATTATGAATCTTATCTTGACATTACCAAAGTGAATGATTTGTTCTTTATCATACTAACCCATCTCACGATGTTCCGTTAAGTTTTGTGTGATTGAAGTTTCAAGTTTTGGGTGAGATATCGATACGAGGAGAATAAGGAGTGGAAAGACCCTAAGCTTGGGGATGCCCAAGGTACCCCAAGGTAATATTCAAGGAAGACTCAAGCGCCTAAGCTTGGGGATGCCCCGGAAGGCATCCCCTCTTTCGTCTTCAAAACCATCAGTATACCTTACTTGGAGCTATATTTTTATTCATCACATGATATGTGTTTTGCTTGGAGCGTATTTTCATTTAAATTGTTGTTTGAATAAAATCTTTGGATCTGAAATCTTGAATGAGAGAGAATCCTCCCATGGCTATTTAACTATTTGACTACTCATTGATCTTCACTTATATCTTTGTGGAGTAGTTTTGTCATTTACTCTCGTGCTTCACTTATATCTTATGAGTAAATGGTTGAATGAATTGAATATCATAAATCTAAAAGTATATATGCTTCATATGCTTATCCCATGGGGAGTAATGAATTCACATATAAGAAGTATAGGTGGTAAAATTTATTGAAAGTTAGCAAACTCAACATTGGTCACTTGAACAATTCATGAAAGAATATTGAAGGAAGAGAGATTTCACATATAAATATACTATCTTGGACATATTCTATGATTTTGAGCCCCATTAATTATTTTCAAACTTGAGCAAATTAGTTGAAGTTGGACAAGGAAGACAATGTAATGAGTTATGTTTGGGTATATTTGTATAGAAGTTATATTGTTATGGATCCTCCAGCTTGTGGTGCTTGCTTTGGATCTTTTGCTAGCCAAAATTTTGTACTAAGTAGAGATACTACTTGTGCATCCAAAAACCCTTAAACCGCATTTCATGCTATGAGTGTCCACCATATCTACCTTTGGATTGAATAGGATCCTTCAAGTAAGTTGTCATTGGTGCAAAATGCAATAAAAATTGCTCATAAATATGTATGATCTTTTATTGTAAGGGAAAATAAGCATTGCACGAACTTGTGGTGGTAAAGAAATAAAAGTGACAGACTGCATAATAAAGCTTGCTATCACAAAGGGCAATACAACGTGACGTTCCTTTGCATTAAGGGTTTGCACATCCAAAATTAAAAAGTGCATGAAAACCTCTGCTTCCCTCTGCGAAGGGCCATGTTTTACTTTCATGTATTTACTTTTATGCAAGAGTCAATAGTATTCCCTCTTATTTCAACCTCAATTATTCTTTAGTTGGCAAGCATCATGTGGTGGGGAAAGATGCAAGCATATATGGCAATTCAAATATATTTGATCATGAATTATTATTTGTCGGATTTCGGGTTCCGGTAGACCCTTAAGGTCCGAGCTCTGGGGTGCGCGCGGAGATCACTCCCCCTACCAACTCACGTCTCGTCGCCTCACAAAGGATCTAGGCTACACGAAGAACAACACAAGGAACGTAAAGTTTATACTGGTTCAGGCCACCATGGTGGTGTAATACCCTACTCCAGTGTGTGTGGTGTGCGGATTGCCTCAGGGGCTGATGAATAATACAAGGGAAGAACAGCCTCGTGAGGGATGTTCTTGTGGAAGTTGTGCCTCTTGGGAAGGATTGGATCCCGGTCCCTTGCTACTGTGGTGGCTAACCCTATTTATAGAGCAAGGCCCTGGTTCTCTTCCCAAATATTGAGCGGGAAGGGCGCCAATAATTGGCCATTTTGAAGGGGAACATCTAGTACACTTATCCTGACTAAAGTTGGTCCTCGCCTACCAAAGGCTCTGACGATGACGCCTTCCTGGGCTCCACGATGACCTCCATCCCGCCGTTCTGCTGGTCTTGGTCTTGTTGCACCGAAGCGGTAACCTTTGCCTGATGCCTTGGCATGTGCTTGCCCCCTTTGCACCGAAGGGGAAAACAAGGACACTGCTGTAACGCCCCGGATGCAACTTTACATAATTGTAACTCTGACTCTTGCCTTTTTCGGCTATGTGATATATTATTTTCTCCGTGGTTGGGTTTTGTCTTTTGTTTTTGCATTTTGTTCATGTCTTGCATCTCATCTCATAGCATCATGCGCATTGCATCGACATTGTTTTCTTAAAACTTGCATTCGCTCGTAGTTGTCGTTCCTCGCTTCTCTCCGTTGCGTTCGTTGACCGTTTCGAGACCAACCGTGTTTTCGTTTCCCTCTTGTCAAACCACCTAACCTCTCTGCACAACCACCGACCCCTCTTGCGTGCGTCCAAAAACTTCCCCGAACCCGACCCAGTCTGTCGTTACTGATGGATCCGGATCATCCCCAATCATCACTAAAACATCTCCGTTTTTTTGGACTCCCTGCCTATTTTATTCTCGACCGTTCGATTTTGATCGAAGGGTTCATTTTTCCCTAAGCTAGTCCACCTAGCTATTTAAACATCCTAACCCTAGCCCCTAGCTGTCCCATCCACCCATTCCGCCCGCCGCCACCACCTGCTCGCTCCCCTCGCGATCCCCCCTCGATCCCGCTGCCTCCTGGCAAAAATTCCTCGATCCAGATCCACCAACCACACCGCGCCCCAATCCATCCATTCCATCCTGCCTCCGACCATCTTCCTCAATTTCAGCGCCACCCAACCAAATCACGGCCGGCCACAGCCACCACCAGGAACTGCCTCGCGCCCTCACCTCCCCCTTTTTTTCCTTCCTCCCTCTGTTTTTCTCCCTCTCACGCAGTTCTCTCCCTCTCTCTGAACCTTCACAGGAGCCATGGCCGAAGCTTCAAGCGCTGCCTGTCTCGTCTCCATTCGATGCTGCTGTCATGGCCTCGGATCCGTTGGGTTCCGGCCATCCCCGTCGTTGCCGGACCTCCTCAGCTCGTCGGAGGCCCAAGACCCACCGTTGCAAGTCCCGTCGCCGCGCCCCTGTTCGTCTGTTGCTTCTAGTCCCGCGCCAGCCTCTGCATCGAGCAGGGGAGGACCACGCCGCCTTGATCCCCTTCAGCAGCAGCCGTTGCCGCCGGTCTTCTACCTCGACGCCGGCGCGCCTCCGCGGTCAGACCTCGCGGATCCACCTCGGGTGCCCGCTGCCGGGCCTCCCTGCGCCAAGTCCCCGCATCGCTCCCACCCTGGCTGCTTCGTCCACGCGAAGTGAACGAGCGCACGGTAGCGCCCGTGCCCGTTGACCCATCGTCTTGCTGCGTGGGCTGCCTCATCCCAGCGCCTCCGGCCCAGCGCCTCCTCACCTCACGGCTGGACCGCACTAAGCCAGCCTCTGCTGCAAGCCGCTCCACGGGCCCAAGGCCTTGAAAGCCCAATGTGAGCAGCCCCCTCCAGTCCCTCTCCTGTACACTATCGGGCCAGCCAGTTTCAGCCCATGTCTTGTTTTTTCCCTGTCTGCGAATTTGCGTAATTATCCAGAAAACTGCATAGTTACAGATTACCCCTCCATGTTCATGCATTAGTAACTCTTGAACGGTGCATCGGATTAAAATAATTTATACATGTAAAATGCTTAGAATTTTGTGTAAATTAATAATATGCCACTTTCATCCATGTTAAATATGTTTAAACTTGTTGTTTATTTAATTTTGCTCCAATGTCATGCTAAAATGATTTATTTCACAACTAAATAACCGTAGCTCCAAATTTAATAAATTTTATATGTAAATGGGGTGGAAAAAAGCCTAGTTTAACTTGGTGCACTTACTTTGCATGTTTAACAACATTAAAATATGTTTTAGGGCAGAACAGTACTAAATTCGAAATATGCACATGAGGATTTTCCGGAATTGTTGTTCGTTGTTCCGGCCTCATTGAAATTTGCCTAGATAGGTAGTTTAATTATGCTTCACCTCTTGCCATATTAATCAACATTTAATATTGTTGGGTACCTAAACGAGAGCGAACTAAATAACTTGAATGTGGTGTTTCGTCAATATGCAACTCGTTGCATATTGAGCTCCACTTAATTTGTAGTATTGTTTGTTGCACTTTGCCATGCCATGCCTCTTTAAACCGGACATGCATCATACTTGGTTGTGCATCGTGCCATGTCTATGTGATGGTTGTTTACCATGTTGTTTGCTTCTTTCCGGTATTGCTTCTTCTTGATAGTTCCGGTAACGTTGCGATTATGAGGATTCGTCCGACTACGCCCGTTCGTCTTCTTCATGGACTCGTTCTTCTTCCTAGCGGGATTTCAGGCAAGATGACCGTCACCTTGGATCTCATTACTATCTTTGCTATGCTAGTTGCTTCGTTCTATCGCTATGCTGCGCTACCTATCACTTGCTCTTCAAGCCTCCCAATTTGCCATGTCAGACTCTAACCTTTTTCACCCTTCCTAGCAAACCGTTGCTTGGCTATGTTCACTTTTGCTCAGCCCCTCTTATAGCATTGCTAGTTGCAGGTGAAGTTGAAGATTGCTCCATGGTGGACAGGATTATGTTGGGATATCACAATATCTCTTATTTAATTAATGCATCTATATACTTGGTAAAGGGTGGAAGGCTCGGCCTTATGCCTGGTGTTTTGTTCCACTCTTGCCGCCCTAGTTTCCGTCATACCAGTGTTATGTTCCCGGATTTTGCGTTCCTTACGCGGTTGGGTGATTTATGGGACCCCCTTGACAGTTCGCTTTGAATAAAACTCCTCCAGCTATACCCTTACCTTGGGTCGGCCAACCCGAGGGTCATCTTTATTTTAGCCCCCCCAAGCCAATGCTTGTCTAAGTGTTGGTACGAACCGAGTAGACTGCGGGGACCCCTCGGGGAAACTCGAGGTCTGATTTTACTCGTAGGATGTCTCATCCGGTGTTGCCCTGAGAACGAGATATGTGCAGCTCCTATCGGGATTGTCGGCGCATCGGGCGGCTTTGCTGGTTTTGTTTTACCATTGTCGAAATGTCTTGTAAACCGGGATTCCGAGTCTGATCGGGTCTTCCTGGGAGAAGGTATATCCTTCGTTGATCGCGAGAGCTTATCATGGGCTAAGTTGGGACACCCCTGCAGGGTATAAACTTTCGAAAGCCGTGCCCGTGGTTATGGGCAGATGGGAATTTGTTAATGTCCGGTTGTAGATAACTTGACACTAGATTCGAATTAAAACGCATCAACCGTGGGTGTAGCCGTGATGGTCTCTTTTCGGCAGAGTCCGGGAAGTGAACATAGTTTTGGGTTATGTTTGACGTAAGTAGGTGTTCAGGATCACCTCTTGATCATTGCTAGCTTCACGACCGTTCCGTTTGCTCTCTTCCCGCTCTTATTTGCGTATGTTAGCCACCATACATGCTTAGTCGCTGTTGCAACCTCACCACTTATCCATTCCTTACCCATTAAGCTTTGCTAGTCTTGATACCCATGGTAATGGGATTGCTGAGTCCTCGTGGCTCACAGATTACTACAACAACAGTTGCAGGTACAGGTTTTGCGATGTTCATGATGCGAGAGCGATGCTTGTTTGTCTTGGAGTTCTTCTTCTGTTTCTTCTGCGATCAGGGGATAGGTTCCAGGTCGGCAGCCTGGGCTAGCAGGGTGGATGTCGTTTGAGTTTCTGTTTGTGTTTCATCCGTAGTCGGATGTTGAGCTTATGTATGATGTATTCTTGTGGCATCGTATGCCTTTTGTATGTATCCCCATCTATTATGTATGTTGATAAAATGATATCCACGTTGCAAAAGCGTTTCAATATGCGGTTCTATCCTTGGTGGGACCTTCGAGTCTCTTTAGGATAGTATCACATATTGGGCGTGACAAGTTGGTATCAGAGCCTCGACCGACCATAGGAGCCCCCTTGATTGTTGGCTGTTGTTGAGTCTAGAAGAAAACTATTTTGAGTCTTAAAATTATATATATTGGAGAGTAGGATTCTTTTTACTCCTCAGCCCCCTTCGTCGCTCTGGTGAGGACTCTAGATTTAGATGTTTTGTCTTTCCTCTCCTCAATTTTTCACAATTTTTTTTAGGATCACGCGGGTATCTTGGAATCGTTCCGATAGTCTTGTGACGAGAACATTGTTCTTGGTGCCTCCTGACATTTAGGGGCTATGGCAGTGTCCCGGTGAGTTGAGCTCCGAGGTGTTGTCGTCATGATTTTATCGCTGCAGTTCCGGAATACCTGAGTTTTGCCGACATCGAAAATCTCTTTTATGCAGTTGTTGGTGAGATAACCTCGATGCCACCCAGTACTGGGGCGGGAGTTCGAGAGTATTGCCATACCTCGTATAACGGATGCTTTTCGAAGGTTGAGGTACATGATTTCTGAAGGTTTCTTGGTTATGTGTTGACAGATGGATACAGCTTGGATGTAGGGATTGTTAGTTTGGGTGAGATATATTGCTTCCCTTGTATCCCCAACACCAGATTGCATAACCAGAAAGTTTCGGGAGTTTTATAGGTGGGAATTCAAGTAGCTCCTAGAATATCTTTCGACAGATGCATGATATGAGATTGGGGTTCGACTTCTAGTGGTCCGCCTATCCACGGTCGTTTTTACAGTGGTCTCGTTGTGTCTTAAAGAACCCTTGGCTATGCTGGTTACACTTCGTATGTCATGTGCACTGCCTTGTACATGATGGTGCTGTACGATCGAGCCCGTGTGGGCCCCACCATGAAAACTTCGGACGAAATCTCTATCATATGTTTGTTCCGGCTTATTCTGCAAGCCAAATCCTTTGTTTTGTTTTATTTGTGGTATTCGAGTTGCTTCAATGTCAAGTGTTGATTCCATACCTTTTCTAAATGGTGTTCTCATATTTCTATGGGAGTACTAATCCTTCTTGATCACTGAGGTTGGCATGTCAACTCTTTTCCAACCGGTGTGCTTCTCTTCAAGTGGATCCCATCATTTTTCCCATCCGTAAGATCAATTCTAAGTTTTCTCAACGGTGTTTATTTCATCTGTCCCAAGTTGCCTTTGTTTTTCCCGCCCTCCCACCCTTTTTCTTCAAGGACTCAGATTTCTTAATCATGTATCCTTTTATTTGTGGGAAGTCTCTTCATTCTTTTCTTTCAATGTTCTTATCCGGTGATTTCCCATGAAGATGCTCAATAGTTTCAAGTTCATCATTCTTCATTCTCGTATTCTTCTCAGGTGGATTAATTTCAAGCTTTCAGTGTTGATCATATTCTTTTCCTCGTGTCAAATGCTTTTTCATACCGGTGCACCTCTTAATCTTTCACTTCTCGCTATTCATTTGTTCTGGAGTGCTGAAGATATCTCGGAAGACTCGTGTTTCCATTCTCAATCCGTTCAAGCTATTTGGAGATTATTATCTCATTCAAGTCATTTAATTCAACCGGTACAATCTCTTTTTCAAGCAATCTTTTCCAACAGCGTTTCCTTTTAGTGGGCCCTAACCCACAGGTCTTTTCCCAGGATCTTACCTCACTCTTCTAATTATTCCAGAGTTATTCTCAAATCCTTTTCGAAGTTTGACGTAAGTATGAATTTCATCAGTCATATGCCTTGTCCAAGATCGCTTTCAAATTCTTTTCATCTTTGGCTCAACCTTTTTCTTTTAATCCTTCCGGAGTGTCTCAACAATTCATGGTGGTGTTTCTCCTCATCATTCTCGGATTTTGAAGACCGAAGAAGGATTTCTCTTAAATCTTGGTCCATTCTCTTGAATATTCAAGGTTCTAGCTTCATGCTATCCTCATAATTGTTTTGATTGTGACAATTCTTTTCTTACCATCCGGAGCATTTCATGAGTTGTTTCCATTTCTTTCCTCCGAAGGCCATCATGTCATAATTCTTCATTCTCAGCGTGTAGCTATCATTCTCCAAATCTTGCCGGTGCATCGTTCAAATACCCTCTAATCAGTTCATGATTTCTTTGTTCTCATGTATTTAAATCCCCTCAAGTATCTTCATTCGTTTTCCAATTCTTCCCGGTGAATTGTGCCTTTGCTATGTTCATTTTCAATTCTTATGGTGGTTCGTTCAAGATTTCACTTCCTTCGTTATCATATCAAATATTCGTTATTTCCAAATCCCACTGGTGGCTCCGTCAATACCTTCTCAAGTTTATGCTATATCTTTCTTAATCCTTTTTCAATGGGAATAAGTAGTATGCCAAATCCGTTGCTTGTCATCAATTTAAATTGGTGAAGGATACGCATAACGTAATTCTTATTATTGTTTCATCCAAGTGATCTAGTTTCTTCTTTCCAGAGTTGTTCATCATGTCACATTTCTTGGTTCGAGATGCTTCATCTTTTCTTTTCCGGAGTTCCAAGTTTTCTCGGTTATATCGTCGTGAAGCTCCATCTAAATCATTGCAAGGATTCACCTTGTGTTTTCAACTTCTCTTTCTTTCTATCATCCTTTTATTACCGGAGTTCTTCATGGAGGCTCAACATGGTGGTTCATCAAGGATTCTTTTCATTCTTCAATTGTTCTTCAAGATTTCTCTGAAAGTTATGAGCCGCCAACCTATACTCAAAATAAACATGGTGCTCAACACATGTTTTGTTCTGAAAAGTTCAAGTATTCTTCTTTTGCATTTCGAAGTGCAATTCTCTCTACCTTATCTCTTGAGGCATTGTTATGCCATTCTTGACAATTCCCTTCGTGTTTCATGATTGACAAGTTTTCAAGAATGACATATTTTAAACCCATCACTTTCTTCCTTGGAGTTATCTTGGGTTAGGTTACACCTAAAGCCTTCCCTAAGGAATGTTGCTAATTGTGGTGCCTATCGATAATCCAAGTTTCCTCCTATTCTTTCATTAAAAGGAGTTTTCATGTCCTTGCTGATCTGAATCCAATTAACTGTTTCCATCGGTGGCCGGTTGTCACCTCATCATTTTGAGATGTTTGCCATAAGCCCACAACAAGCTTGTGCTTTTCGTTGTTGATTTTGCAACAACTCTGTTCAATTCTTCTTTGCAAGGATGCTTTCCAAGCTCATTTGTGGCAGAAGTTGTCATTTTCTTCTCCGTCCCTTTATCCCAACGGTCTAGCTTCTATTCTTTCTTACGGAGGCATTGTGATGTTGTGCTCTTCACCCATCACCTCGTTTTGTGAGGATCGTGTTCTTTTCATGCTTATCCATTTAACCGGAGTGTTGTGTCATCTCTTCAAGTTTTCCTTCTTCTTTCAGTCGGAGTGCTGCCCAAATTATATCAATCTTATTCCTTCTCTGTCTAGTTTTAACCGGCGTGGTTTCAATATCTATCTTATCACTAAACCTCTTGGTTCTCATCGTATCCCTTGTTCCTCTTTTCTAACGGAGTGTTTTCAACTTTGTTCATCTTCGTTGTTTTCTTTCTTTCATTTTGCTCAACCTCTCAAGGTTCATGGTTTCACTCATTTGTCAAAGAAGCAACTTAGTTTACCTCTTATCTTCCTCTTCCTTTTCTCTCTGGTGCCATCCTAGATCTCGAGACGAGACCCTCTTGTAGTGGTGGAGTGTTGTAACGCCCCGGATGCAACTTTCCATAATTGTAACTCCGACTCTTGCCTTTTACGGCTATGTGATATATTATTTTCTCTGTGGTTGGGTTTTGTCTTTTGTTTTTGCATTTTGTTCATGTCTTGCATCTCATCTCATAGCATCATGCGCATTGCATCGGCATTGTTTTCTTAAAACTTGCATCCGCTCGTAGTTGTCGTTCCTCGCTTCTCTCCATTGCGTTCGTTGACCGTTTCGAGACCAAGCGTGTTTCGTTTCCCTCTTGTCAAACCACCTAACCTCTCTGCACAACCACCGACCCCCTCTTGCATGCGTCCGGAAACTTCCCCAAACCCAACCCAGTCTGTCGTTACCGATGGATCCGGATCATCCCCAATCATCTCTAAAACATCTCCGTTTTTTTGGACTCCCTGCCTATTTTATTCTCGACCGTTCGATTTTGATCGAAGGGTTCATTTTGCCCTAAGCTAGTCCACCTAACTATTTAAACAGCCTAACCCTAGCCCCTAGCTATCCCATCCACCCATTCCGCCTGCTGCCACCGCCTGCTCGCTCCCCTTGGGATCCCCCCTCGATCCCGCTGGCTCCTGGCAAAAATTCCTCGATCCAGATCCACCAACCACGCCGCGCCCCAATCCATCCATTCCATCCTGCCTCCGACCATCTTCCTCAATTTCAGCGCCACCCAACCAAATCATGGTCGGCCACAACCACCACCAGGAACCGCCTCGCGCCCTCACCTCCCCCCTTTTTTTCCTTCCTTCCTCTGTTTTTCTCCCTCTCACGCAGTTCTCTCCCTCTCTCTGAACCTTCACAGGAGCCATGGCCGAAGCTTCAAATGCTTCCCGTCTCATCTCCATCCGATGCCGCCGCCATGGCCTCGGATCCGTTGGGTTCCGGCCATCCCCGTCGTTGCCGGACCTTCTCAGCTCGCCGGAGTCCCAAGACCCACCGCTGTAAGTCCCGTCGCTGCGCCCCTGTTCGTCTGTTGCTTCTAGTCCCGCGCCAGCCTCTGCATCGAGCAGGGGAGGACCATGCCGCCTTGATCCCCTTTAGCAGCAGTCGTCGCCGCCGGTCTTCTACCTCGACGCCGGCGCGCCTCCGCGGTCAGACCTCGCCGGATCCACCTCGGGTGCCCGCTGCCGGGCCTCCCTGCGCCAAGTCCCCGCATCGCTCCCGCCCTGGCTGCTTCGTCCACGCGAAGTGAACGAGCGCACGAGCAGCGCCCGTGCCCGTTGACCCATCATCTTGTTGCGTGGGCTGCCTCATCCCAGCGCCTCCGGCCCAGCGCCTCCTCACCTCGCGGCTGGACCGCACTAAGCCAGCCTCTGCTGCAAGCCACTCCACGGGCCCAAGGCCTTGAAAGCCCAATGTGAGCAGCCCCCTCCAGTACCTCTCCTGTACACTATCGGGCCAGCCAGTTTCGGCCCATGTCTTGTTTTTTTCCCTGTCTGCGAATTTGCGTAATTATCCAGAAAACTGCATAGTTACAGATTACCCCTCCATGTTCATGCATTAGTAACTCTTGAACCGTGCATCGGATTAAAATAATTTATACATGTAAAATGCTTAGAATTTTGTGTAGATTAATAATATGCCACTTTCATCCATGTTAAATATGTTTAAACTTGTTGTTTAATTTTGCTCCAATGTCATGCTAAAATGATTTATTTCATAACTAAATAACTGTAGCTCCAAATTTAATAAATTTTATATGTAAATGGGGTGGAAAAAAGCCTAGTTTAACTTGGTGCACTTACTTTGCATGTTTAACAACATTAAAATATGTTTTAGGGCAGAACAGTACCAAATTCGAAATATGCACATGAGGATTTTCTGGAATTGTTGCTCGTTGTTCCGGCCTCATTTAAATTTGCCTAGATAGGTAGTTTAATTATGCTTCACCTCTTGACATGTTAATCAACATTTAATATTGTTGGGTACCTAAACAAGAACGAACTAAATAACTTGAATGTGGTGTTTCGTCAATATGCAATTCGTTGCATATTGAGCTCCACTTAATTTGTAGTATTGTTTGTTGCACTTTGCCATGCCATGCCTCTTTAAACCGTACATGCATCATACTTGGTTGTGCATCGTGCCATGTCTATGTGATGGTTGTTTACCATGTTGTTTGCTTCTTTCCGGTATTGCTTCTTCTTGATAGTTCCGGTAACGTTGCGATTATGAGGATTTGTCCGACTATGCCCGTTCGTCTTCTTCATGGACTCATTCTTCTTCCTAGCGGGATTTCAGGCAAGATGACCGTCACCTTGGATCTCATTACTATCATTGCTATGCTAGTTGTTTCGTTCTATCGCTATGCTGTGCTACCTATCACTTGCTCTTCAAGCCTCCCAATTTGCCATGTCAGACTCTAACCTTTTTCACCCTCCCTAGCAAACCGTTGCTTGGCTATGTTACCGCTTTTGCTCAGCCCCTCTTATAGAATTGCTAGTTGCAGGTGAAGTTGAAGATTGCTCCATGGTGGACAGGATTATGTTGGGATATCACAATATATCTTATTTAATTAATGCATCTATATACTTGGTAAAGGGTGGAAGGCTCGGCCTTATGCCTGGTGTTTTGTTCCACTCTTTCCGCCCTAGTTTCCGTCATACCGGTGTTATGTTCCCAGATTTTGCGTTCCTTACGCGGTTGGGTGATTTATGGGACCCCCTTGACAATTCGCTTTGAATAAAACTCCTCCAGCAAGGCCCAACCTTGGTTTTACCATTTGCCTCACCACCACCTATACCCTGCCCTTGGGTCGGCCAACCCGAGGGTCATCTTTATTTTAGCCCCCCGGGCCAATGCTTGTCTAAGTGTTGGTCCGAACTGAGTAGACCGCGGGGACCCCTCAGGGAAACTCGAGGTCTGGTTTTACTCATAGGATGTCTCATCCGGTGTTGCCCTGAGAACGAGATATGTGAAGCTCCTATCGGGATTGTCGGCGCATCGGGCGGCTTTGCTAGTTTTGTTTTACCATAATCGAAATGTCTTCTAAACCGGGATTCCGAGTCTGATCGGGTCTTCCTGGGAGAAGGTATATCCCTCGTTGATCGCGAGAGCTTATCATGGGCTAAGTTGGGACACCCCTGCAGGGTATAAACTTTCGAAAGCCGTGCCCGCGGTTATGGGCAGATGGGAATTTGTTAATGTCCGGTTGTAGATAACTTGACACCAGATTCGAATTGAAATGCATCAACCGTGTGTGTAGCCGTGATGGTCTATTTTCGGCGGAGTCCGGGAAGTGAACACGGTTTTGGGTTATGTTTGACGTAAGTAGGTGTTCAGGACCACCTCTTGATCATTGCTAGCTTCACGACCGTTCCGTTTGCTCTCTTCCCGCTCTTATTTGCGTATGTTAGCCACCATACATGCTTAGTCGCTGCTGCAACCTCACCACTTATCCATTCCTTACCCATTAAGCTTTGATAGTCTTGATACCCATGGTAATGGGATTGCTGAGTCCTCGTGGCTCACAGATTACTACAACAACAGTTACAGGTACAGGTTTTGCGATATTCATGATGCGAGAGCGATGCTTGTTTGTCTTGGAGTTCTTCTTCTGTTTCTTCTTCGATCAGGGGATAGGTTCCAGGTCGGCAGCCTGGGCTAGCAGGGTGGATGTCGTTTGAGTTTCTATTTGTGTTTCATCCGTAGTCGGATGTTGAGCTTATGTATGATGTATTGATGTATTCTTGTGGCATCGTATGCCTTTTGTATGTATCCCCATCTATTACGTAATGTTGATGAAATGATATCCACCTTGCAAAAGCATTTCAATATGCAGTTCTATCCTTGGTGGGACCTTCGAGTCTCTTTAGGATAGTATTGCATATTGGGCGTGACACTGCCTAGGCCGGCGCCCGCCTGGCGCCCGCCGGGCTTCGGTCGTCATGGCTTGCGTCACGGGCACCTCGTGAGGTACCCCGCCTTGATCTCTCCACCTCCTCGCGAGCCAGCCTAACGAGGCTGCGCCTGGGGAAGCTTCCCGTCATCCGCCCCGTGAGGCTTGGCCCCGGCGAGGGTCTTGAGCTTGTGTTGACGAAGATGGGCCGTACTGGGCCACTCCTTGAGCCACGCTGCAGGCCACAGGCAGGCAAGTCTGGGTACCCCCGTTCCCAGAACGCTGACATTATTGTTGACAATTATCAATATGACAAATAAGTTGGGAGGCGAAACATTAAGCCCCTATATTCCTCTTTGTTTGATGGATGCTATTTGTTCTAAACATATACTTTGAGTGTTAGCAATCATGGAAGACTATATGATAGTTGAGTATGTGGAATTTGCCAAATCTTAGCTCTTACATAGACCCTTCCTGAAAATAAGATGAATTGAAATTGTTTGGTGATTGAAAGCCTAGTTTGTTTGTTTTCAAGAAACTTTATGGTCTATACTATAACATGTGAATAGCTTGTTACTTAATCATGAGAAGTTTTATGAGATGAGCTACTATTTATGATAAAGAATAATGCTAGAAAAAGTGTTTGGAACTATCATTGATCAAATTTATGCACTATGCTAGCATTTACACTTCATAAATTATTTCTTTTATCATTTACCTACTTGAGGACGAGCAGGAATTAAGCTTGGGGATGCTGATACGTCTCCAACGTATCTATAATTTATGAAGTATTCATGCCATGTTTACAATAATTTTATATGGTTTTGGTATGATTTGATTAGAACTAACTTGGACTGACGCTGTTTTCAGCAGAACTACTGTGGTGTCATTTTTGTGCAGAAATAAAAGTTCTCGGAATGGGCTGAAAATTTACGGTGATTTTTATGGACCAAAAGAGACCCCTGAAGCACAAGAGTTGGGACAGAAGAGTCCCGAGGTGACGACAAGGTAGGGAGCCCCGCCCTACCCCTCGGGAGGGTGCTCCTACCTTGTCGCTGCCTCGTCGACCCCCTTGACGTGAGACCGACACCAAAAATTCCTATAAATACTAAGACCCCCAGAAATAAACCTATATAGGGAGTTCCACCGCCGCAAGCCTCTGTAGCCATGAAAAATCAATCTAGGCCTTCTCCGGCAGCCTGCCGGAGGGGGCTATCATCATCGAGGCCATGGACGAGGATCCCAGAGGGGGCCATCATCACCATGGAGGCCAAGGACCAGAGGGAGGACCTCTCCCCATCTAGGGGGAGGCCATGGAGGAGGAAGCACAAGGGGTAGACCCTCTCCCCTCTCTCTCGGTGGCGCCAGAGTGCCACTGGGGGAACCATCACCGTGGTGATCGTCTTCATCAACATCACCATCTTCATCACCTTCCTCATCTCTTTTAAGCGGTCCACTCTCCTGCACCCCATTGTAATCCCCCACTTGAACATGGTGCTTTATGCCACATATTATGATGCAATGATGTGTTACCATCCTATGATGTTTTGAGTAGATTTCTTTTGTCTTTTGGGTTGATTTATGATCTAGAATGGTTTGAGTTGTATGTTTTATTTTGGAGCTGGCCTATCATGCCTTATGTGTTGCGCACACGTGAAGGATTCCCGCTGTAGGGTGTTGCAATACGTTCATGATTTGCTTATAGTGGGTTGCTTGAGTGACAGAAGCATAAACCCGAGTAAGGGGGTTGTTGTGTATGGGATAAAGGGGACTTGATACTTTAATGCTATGGTTGGGTCTTACCTTAATGATCTTTAGTAGTTGTGGATGCTTGCTAGAGTTCCAATCATAAGTGCATATGATCCGAGAAGAGAAAGTATGTTAGCTTATGCCTCTCCCTCATATGAAATTGCAATGATGACTTCCGATCTTGTTAACAATTGCCTAGGACAATCCCACACACCGACCCATCACTATTCCACACTCACTATTTATAATATATTGTAATATATTCTATTTTTATGTTAACAACACCTATTTTTATATTTTAGTTATCCGATATGATGCAAAGTTATCCTCTTCATACCCACAACGTAGTTTTATTTCTCGTTTCTAGATGGAAGCAAACGTTTGGTGTACATAGAGTCGTATCAGTGGCAGATAGGACTTGAGAGAATATTGAGCTTACCTTTAGCTCCTTGTGGGTTCGACACTCCATACTTATCACTTCCACCTTTAGAAATTGCTACGATGATTCCTTGCACCTGGGGATTATCAGAGCTCGCCGTATATTCTCCAGCGGGGGTGCAAATCCAAGAGATGGAGTCTGGGCGTAGGGAGTCCAGAGCCGTTTGGGAGACAATGGTGGTCAAGTCGACGAACTCTGGAAGGTGGTCCAGTAGGCATAGACGGGCGATAAATCGGATCTAGTTGCCGTTTAGAAACTCCTTGTGGACCTGCCTATTCTTCCGCGTTGCAATGGCAAACAAGTTAGGCAGCGATGACTGAGTGCCGCAATCCGCTCCAATTATCGTTCTAGAAAGAAGTCTTCATACCGCTCCCGAGGCTAATCATTGTGGAGGCCCGAAAGAGGGCCATGTCCATTGAGTCGCAAGGTAGCGGAGTGCCATCCCATGGACGACCATGGTCAACCCGTTGTATCCATGACATTTGTGTTTGTGTTTGTTGGTGTTTTCTTTTTCATAAGAACATTGGACTAATTTCATTAAATTGGTGATGAGCCCCTTTTCCCAAGAGGAATGAGTCCATTGTATATGACAGGATGACACCGAGACAATATTTCCTAAGAATAAGTTTAACGCCCGAAGATATGAGCTTTCATTGTCACATGTCAACGCTTTTAGCCACACCTTCTAGCCATGGGCTCCAAGTCCAAACTAAATTTCCATAACTTGTGTTTGTTTATGTTTTTATTCTGGTCCATTATATAGAATATCTTTTAATCAATCAAATCAAATCTAAGAAAAGGGAAAATGATAGAAGGAAAATGTTCTAACATATTTGTAACCAAACCATGTCCTAAAATTGGGTGGCTGTGTATATACAGTACATTGCTAGTACATACTTTATTGATAGTAGGAAATACGCCCGTGCGTTGCAACAGGAGAAAAAGTCACATGTTGTCTATTTCAACACGAAGCTCTCAGGGGCCTAGGCTTGAATCTTCTCTCCTTGGCTTGAATTCTCCTCCGTAACTCCTCCCCTCAACGCGAATAAAACCAAAGCCCAAATCAATCTTCCATCTTATTTGAGCCTTCTCAAGGCATCGACCTTGTAGCAACGAAGGTCAATGGCTCATATTTCTACAACCCAAGACAAGACACTATGCGCTTGTGCTTCCCCTACAGAGCAAACATCAGTTACCATAAAAAGAATTGTCTGGGTGAAAAAATAGGGTCATCATTTCCATTTGACGAGATCAAGGCCTCTTCATTGGAACTTCTAACAAAGAGTTTTTCGATCTGATCCGCTATCTTTGCTCAATTCGATTCTAATTCTGACTCACTCTGGTGAAGACGCACACCAACCATGGCCACATCCGGGTAGCACCCCTAAGATTTTTCCTGGCATACATTATCACCTCACCAGCCCCGACCAAAATTGCATGAGCAGAAAAAAACTACAGTAGACGAATTCACCAAAGGTTTTGAGCTACGGTTGATATAATATGAACACATGTGCTTTCAATCTTAACAACGAGAAAAAGGTGTGGTAGCTCCCGGGTATCCATTCACAAACTACAAAGAAAGACACATCCGTGACATTTTGGGCCGAACAATTTATTTCTATCATACTTATGACACTTCTATGACAATAATTGTGACAAAACCCGGTATCATCATAGATGTGGTGGGCTCCTACTTCTATGACAAAAAATCATGACAGAAAATGGGCTTTTCGTCCTTGGCGGGCCGGAGACGCAGCTGCATGACATTCTTTGGGCCGTCCATGACGGAAAAAACCGTGGTAGAAGTGAGGGCGAGGAAAATATCAGGGAGTTCCCGGTTACAGTGGGTAGTCGGGGGCCGAGCGATGCGCGTTTCTCTCATACCGTACGCGCGTGGGTGCAAGGTGTTGGGCTCTAACTGAACCCGATTGAGGCATCGCCTAACTGAACTCGAGCGATTGCACTACAGGCTACACGTTACTGAACCCGAGCGATCGAGCGATTCCTTCACTACTGCTGCTAACTGAAGCCGATCGATGCTGCCTCTGGATGAACAGTGAGCGTTGCTGGGGGGGAGGGTTGGATGAACAGTTCCCGGTGGGGGGTTGGATGAACAGGACCCTGTGGTAGTAGATGCCGTTGACGCTGGATGAACAGGACCCCGATCGATCGAGCCGATTGGGGCTGGATGAACAGGACCCCGTGGAGGGTTGGATAAACAGGACCCCATGGAGGGAAGGTTGAACAGTAGCCGGTGGGGGAATGGTTGAACAGTAGCCAGTGGAGGGCTGGTTGAACAATAGCCCGTGGAGGGGCGGTTGAACAGGACCCCGTGGAGAGGGCTGGTTGAATAGTAGCCGGTGGAGTAGCACGCGGTGGAGGCTGGATGAACAGGAGCCCGTGGATGAACAGTCGCAGGTGGAGGCTGGAGGAGGTCGACGGTGGATGAACAGTAGCCCCGTGGAGGCCGGAGGAGGTCGACGATGGAGATGAACAGTATCCCATGGAGTCCCGTTTTGCGGTACGCCACACCCCTCCCGATGAACAGGACCCCCATTTCGACCATAGCACTCAAACAAAGTCCGTTTCCTCCGTTTTGCGGTACACCACAACCCTCCCGATAAACAGGACCCTGTTTCGACCGTAGGAGGTCCAACAGAAGTCCGTTTCCTCCGTTTTGCGGTACGCCAGACCCCTCCCGATGAACAAGATCCCATTTCGACCATGCCCGGTCGAACACAAGGCCGTTTCCTCCATTCTTTGGTACGCCAAGCCTCGTTTCCATTGGCTGTTCCATCCAAGCCGGTTGGCTCCCATGCATTCCGTTGCCTCCCGATGAACACGACGCATTTCATTGCCTCCCCATGAACACGACGACTACGCAGTTTCTCCGTTCCGATCCAGCCATGTACACGAGCCCTGGCCGTACGTATGCGCGAGTAGGCGTTCAAGACCCCGCCTGTATGTACGTACATGTCCGTATTTACTTTCTTGCACCCTGGCCGATGTACGTATGTGTACATGCTACATGCGCGCCTCTACTACGACACGTGCGCGTCTACATCGACCAGTATGTACGTACACGTTCGCGACCAGAGTGACAACGCTATGTATGCTTCGACCAGGTGGGTCCCGACTATCAGGCACTTCCTTGCGTGGAAGATGTAGCTGGTGGGTCCCAGCAGTCAGGGGGGCAAATTCTTTTTTTCCCCATAATATGGACACAGTTCCTTGCGTGCGAAATGTAGCTGGTTGGTCCTAGCAGTCGGGGGGAAATGTTTTTTTCACGAAATACAGTGGCCCGTCCGGTGGGTCCCTGCTGTCAGGTGGAGGAATAGTTATTTTGCGCGTAATAAGGAGCCAATTCCTTGTGGCTGGCATGGACCCAGCTGTCAGCCTCTCCATGTACAGTACTCTTCTGATGGAAGTTGTTCCTTGACCATGTTAACGACGCCACACCGAGAGCACCAGGGCGGTGGACGATGATGAGGCCTAGGAAGGGGACGACACGGAGCCGGGGAATACGCGGCAGTGGATGCCTACGCGGAGAGGAGTACGAGGGTTCAATGGTTCGGCTGCGGTGTGAGGTTGCCATCGCCGCAGAATAACAGTGGGTGTGGGTGAGTAGAGGGATGGCCTGTCTAGCGGTGGGAGTAGTAGGGGATGGTGAGGCCTCCGCGGCATCATAGCCGGCCACGGGAGGCAGGAGCACGCGGCACGACCGGCGCTGGTTTGGGCGGCTGGAGCAAGAAGACCAGAGGTTGAAGAAGCACTACGACCATTGGATGGACATCGTACGTTCACTGGAGCTAGATTCGTTCATATTGACTAAGTTGACAAAGCCCTCCGTCCCCGTCAACTTAGTAGGCCCACAAGTCAGCCGCCCACTATGGTGGGTCCCAGCAAGTAGGGGGGTATTCATTTTTTTGTGCGTAATAAGGAGGCACTTCCTTGCGTGCGAAGATATAGCTGGTGGGTCCGACCTGTCAGCGGGGGACCATTTTTTCGTGAAATACAGAGGCCCTTCAGGTGGGTCCTAGCAGTCAGGTGGAGGAATCATTATTTTGCGCATAATAAGGAGGCATTTCCTTGCGTGTGGTCATGGGCCCAGCTGTCAGCCTCTAAACGTACAGTCCACTTCCGATGGATGTCGTTCATTGACCATGTTGACCAGGCTGCGCCGAGAGCACCAGGGCGGTGGACGATAGCGAGGCCTAGGAAGGGAACGACACAGAGCCAGGGAAGACTCGATAGTTGTTTCCCACACGGAGGGGAGTACGAGGGTTTAATAGTTCGTCTGCCATCCTCGGAGAATAACAGCAGGTGTGGGTGAGTAGAGGGATGGCTAGGCCAGCGATGGGAGTACGGTGGGGCGGTGAGGCCCGTGTGGCAGCATAGCCGGCTGTGGGAGGAGGGAGCAGGCAGTCCCGCCGGCGCCTGTTTGAGCGGCTGGAGCAGGAAGAGCAAAGATTGAAGAAGCACGATGGCCGTTGGATGGACATCCAACAGTCACTTCTCTTGTCTGTTGACTCAGTTGACACGGCGGTGCGTGTGCGTCAACCCTTTTTTTAGGAAAGCATACATGTCAACCTGTAGTAGGCGCACAAGTCAGCCTCAAATATGTGGAAAACAACATACAACCCATCTACCATTATTTCTAATAATGTACAGCCCATTTGCTAATTCTTCAGATTTTTTTTGGAGCCCATCTTCTTTTTGTTAGCATTACACCCCATATTGTGACCACAGTTAAAAATTATATGAAATTTTGCATATTTCAGTGTGGTCAACTATTTTTAATCCGAAAATATCAATTCACATTCAAACTATTTTGAAAAAATAATTTATATAAATATCAAATTCAAATAATTGTCCATGCATAAAAATCAACGGAATTTAAAATCTTGTAATGAAAAAAATTTGAAACTAATTCCCGGTTTGATGTGTTTTAAAAATGTATAACCCGTTTCTGGGCAAACCGAATGAAACTCTCCTCATCTTGAAAGATTTGCAGCCTAGCAGGGCTGATAAAGCAAGTAGGCCTCGTTTGGGTATTTCTTAAAAAAATTGAACTGGGCTAGCCATTTTCAGCAAGAAAAAAACACATCCGGGCTCATAATGCGGTAAACATAAATAAAACCCTGGCTAGACGGGCCATAGCCCCTGCATAGCCCCGCTGTTACCCTGATCCGTCGCTAAAACTAGTATAAACAACAACTACTTGTTCCTCAAAAAAAAAACTGCGCGACCTGCTGGGTCCCTGGTGTCACCGCTCGTAGTGTAATTCTCTCATTTATTGACTATGTTGACAATGGCATGAGCCCCAGATGTCCAACTGTCGGTGTACAAAAGTAGAGGCTATGCTTTTGACCCCTTTACTTGTGCACGGGCAGTTAGAGCCACCTGCCACGGCCACGCATAAACAGGGCAGGAGAGGGAAGCCGGATAGAAGCATTAGGCACAAGATGAACAAAGCAATGACAAGGGCCAAGGCCACTAAGATCAAGTGGGTGAAGAAGATTTCCCCGGCAAGGATCCTTGCCCGGGGAGCCTCAGCGGCCCCGACAAGACCCTTGCCGGGGCAGCTCGCCCCACACCAACAGAGCGAGCCGCCTTCGAGCCAACCAATGTTAAGCAAATGTATTGGGACAGGGCTCGGGAGGCACCTCCATGGTGGCATGCAGATCTTTGTGAAGACAAAGAACATTCAAGGTCAGATGAGGATTAGAAGCCCACGAGACCCCCGGCAAGGTCCTTGCCGGGGGCGATAGCATGCCACGGCAAGACCCTTGCCGGGCCACCCGGCAAGGCCCTCGCCAGGCGCGCTAGCGGGGCCACTACCAGGCCCGTGCCAGCAAGTCTCCACCGCCGCCGTTCCCATGCAGCTGCCGACGCAACCAGCTGGGCAGGCACCTGCGTGGCAACATGCAGCCCTTCATGGAGGATCCACCACCGCGCCACCTTAGCTGCCTGCCTGCCTACATGGCACTGCATGCATCGCTGGCCAGGGCACATGTCAAAGCCAGGAGGGGCGGCGACGGACGGGACGGGCCTCACCCCCGTCCCCGTTAAAGTGGAGGGACACCTAAGCCCCGCATTTAATGCACTTTGTCTTGTAATACCAGTGATAAGCTCATAACGCTGTAGCCCCTTTCTGCCTCCTGTGTGCCACTATGGCAGCCCCTTCATAAAGTGGACGGACGGGAGAAGGATTCGGCTCTTTGGAACCTGGCAACACCCAGAGCTAGTTCAAGAGCTCAAGAACACTAAATACATCCACCAAAGCAGGATCGTAGGGTTTTACGCACCTTTGCGGCCCGAACCTGGGTAAATCCCCTTTGTGTTGTCTGCTGGTCCCACTCTTCTCACGATCCCGCGCCCCGCAACCGTAGTAGGGATTTTTGTGATCCCATAGGTGTCATTTCCCACCGACATCTTTGGCGCGCCAGGTAGGGGGCGCAGTTGTAAGAATTTGGTCTAGTGGTAGGCCTAGCAGTTCATCATCGCCATGGCTCCTAAGAAGAAGACGACCACGACGATCGGTTCATTCGGGACTGGACTGCCATCACCGGCGCGGGCCAGTAGCGGGCCAGTCATGGAGAGAGCCCGTGGCGCGGCCCGCGAACACCCACATCACCCTGGTAGTCCGGCCCCAGCGGCCGGCGTCGTTTGTGTGACAGGCGACGAGTCGCGCGGCGCCGGCCCTAGAGACGGAATCGGGCCCCCCGCAGGCGGCGCGGGGCCCTCCAAAGGCATCGTCGTGCCGCCAACCGACGGCGCGGTGACCTCCAAGACACCAACACTAGCACCCATGGCGCACTCTTCTCAGATCGTACGAGATGAGCAGCGCCGCCCTGCTGGTGACCCAGGGCGCCGCCCTGGGAAGAGCCCCATGCGCCCTTCGCTGGATGAGGGAGGCCAGCGTGCGCGCCGAGGCGCCGACGAGGAAGGCGGACAGTTGCGAAGCCGTGGTGAGGCTCCTTCTAACATGGTTAGAAGTCAAAGCGCATTGCGGTCCACCCAACTCTCACCGCCGCCCACACCAGCAGAAGCCCTAGCACGTGCGCAGCTACTCCTCGACTTCCCCCCCACGGCGGAAAAGCTTGACGAATGGAGGACCACCGTCCGGAGCCTCGTCGGCATCACCAACGACGATGAGTTGCGACCGGCAAAACCCGTGGGCTGTCGCTTCGTCAGGCCACCGCCTGCTAGCAGGGGCCGAGCCAAAGGCGATGCGGCTACGGTGTACTCCCCTCCTCAGCACCGGCCGCCGCGGGCGACGACCCATCGTAACGATGCTCGTGATGATATCTCCATCGCGTCGCCCGACCCGCGAACCAACTGCGATCAGCGCCAAGTCCTTCGGGAGTGGGCTCATGAGGACGCTCGAACCACCATCGAGCGCCGACGTGACGCGCGCCACTAGTCGGACAAGCGGGCAGGGCCCGCTACAGACCACCCAGCGCTGGGAGGCCACGGTGGCCTACCCTATGAGGTGGGTTGTCTGGCATTCACCCGTGAGCTGCGGCAGTTCTAGTGGCCCTCCCACCGCACTTTCAAGCCCGACGTTGGCGAGAAATACAACGACAAGACTCACCCATCAGAGTTCCTCAGCATCTACACCATCGCGATGCAAGCTGCTGGGGCCCCGTGATGATAAGGTGCTTGCCAACTACTTCCTATTGGTACTCAAGCCTAATGTTATGTCGTGGTTGATGCACTTGCCGATGGATTCCATCTCTTCTTGGGCGGATCTGTGCCATGAGTTTGTTGGCGCCTTTACCGGAGGTCACCAAGCTCATGGCCAGGCGAGTGATTTACACATCATCCCCCAGAAGGAAGGAGAAAACTTGCGCAAGTACATCCAATGTTCAGCCGGGTACTGTCGGATTATGGGTTCTGGCAGACCCTTGAGGTTCGAACTCTGGGGTGCACGCGGAGATCGCTCCCCTACCAACTCACGTCTCGCCGACTCGCTAAGGATCTAAGCAAGCGAAGAAGAACAGCACAAGAGGCACGAGGTTTATACTGGTTCAGGCCACCATGGTGGTGTAATACCCTACTCTAGTGTGTGTGTGGTGGATTGCCTCTGGGGCTGATGCTGAACAATACAAGGGGAAGAACAGCCTCGCGAGGGATGTTCTTGGCAGAGGTGATGCCTCTTGGGAAGGATTGGATCCGGATCCCTTGGCTCAAGATGAGATGATCCTCCTACTATGATGGCTGGCCCTATTTATAGAGCGAGGACCTGGCCCTCTTCCCAAATATTGAGTGGGAAGGGCACCAACAATTGGCCATTTTGAAGGAGAACATCTAGTACACTTATCCTGACTAAAGTTGGTCCTCGCCTGCCAAAGACTTTGACCACGACGCCGTCTTGGGCTCCACGGTGACCTCCATCCTGCCATTCTGCTGGTCTTGGTCTTGTTGCACCGAAATGGTAGCCTTTGCCTGATGCCTTGGCCTGTGCTTGCTCCCTTTGCACCAAAGGGGAAACAAGGACACCGCACAGGCCGGCGCCCGCCTGCCGCCCGCCTAGGTTCGATCGTCATGGCTTGCATCACGGGTACCTCATGAGGTACCCTCGCCTTGATCTCTCCGCCTCCTCACGAGCCTTCCTGACGAGGCTGCGCCTGAGGAAGCTGTCTGTCGTCCGCCCCGCGAGGCTTGGCCCCTCGCAAGGGTCTTGAGCTTGTGTTGATGAAGATGGGCGTACTAGGCCACTCCTTGAGCCACGATGCAGGCCGCAGGCAGGCAAGTCTAGGTACCCCCGTTCCCAGAACGCCGACAGTAGCCCCCGGGCCCAAGGCGCTCCCGGACTTGGCTTAGCAGAGAAGCGAAGGGCCAAGTGCGAATCGCCGCGGGCCCCAACAGCCTGCGGCCTTGGGTGCCGCGTGGCGGTTGATTGGACGTGGGCGTCTCCGCTTCCCCATGACGCCTCGGAAACTGTTCGACAAGACAAGTCCCTGCATGCAAAACGGGTCATGATTACCTGTTATCGTAGAGGCCGACGGTTGGCCTCCTCCGGTTACAAGTACGGAACGACGCGAGCCCTTTTGGTCCATCTTTCCTTGCTCTGCCTCCCCTTCTTCACTTCCTCCTTCAACACGTCAACAATGGCGCCGATCCTCCGGTTCTCGGCCGAAGAGAAAGGGAAGGCCCCCCGAGAGGGGCCTGTCCCACTTCCGCTGAAGAAGCGGCCGGTCCCCTGCCGCCGAGACGAGGGTGCCCGACAGGAGGTGTCGAGGCCTTGGTACGAGCAGCCTCCTCCTGGATGCCCATTGCCCTTGTACGCCCAGGCTGAGGGCCCTAGGGAAGAGGGTGATGAGCGGTGCCGCCAGCATCGCCGGCGTCGCCGACGGATCACGGCGGTGCACGTCGTCCCCCTTGGAGTCCATGCGGTAAATTCCTCCCGCGAGTTCGTGCTCCACGCCGCCATGCCTCTGAGGTACTGGATCCGCCTACCTGCTTCCTTCGCCTTCGAGATACGCCGAGGGGGCCTCGAGAGCTATGGCTGCAGCACGCCGACTGCCGCACCCCAGCGACCGAAGCGGAGGTCGAAGTTGTCGCCCCTGGGAAGGTCTTTATGACCCGAGGTTGGGGCAAGATCGCCAGAATCTGCCGGATGGGGGGAGCCCTCGTGATCCACCTGGAATACGACAGCGCCTCCCTGATGCTCTTCAAGGTCTTCAACGAAGACGGACGCCGACTAGAGTGCTGCCCCAGAGGCGGCGACCGGAGCTCCGGGACGACGAGGACTAGGCCTGCCGCCCGCTTCTCTAGCAGCTCCTCTGGTGGCAATGGGCGTGTTGGAGGGTCCAGCGACTCCTCCAGACTCTTCCTGACTCTGGAGACGAGCGACGGAAGCTACGAGCCACCGAGCTCCTGCCGCGCCCGAAGCAGAGCTGGTGCGCCTGACGGTCGGCGCGGCTGATCTGGATGAGGCTGGCGCCGGCCCCACGTGGCCCACTGTTGATGATGGCGTCTGCCGCTGTGGTTCCTATAGTTAGGGCTCCTTAGGATTCGCGTATTTTGTTCCTGTGAGGAACCAAGAGCACACCCCGTGGGGGCTTGTAAAGCGTCTGTAGTTTCTTTTGTTAATATGATCCTCATCGTGAAGTAGTGTGAGATGCTCGTCCCGTCCCGGATCGATCCCTCCTTTCTAACCTCACAAGGGCCTGGTGCTCTGCATTGACAGGTCCTGGTCCCCAGGCAGGCTTCAGCCGTCGCTGGTATGCCAGGTCGCGATGCCATGGTCAAGGCCAGGAGGTGAGCGGCCCGAGGTCTAGTAAGAGCCCCCAAGGCGCGATGCTCGGGAGGTCCCTTTTAGCGCTCAAGCAGCCGCCGCTCGGTCAGAAAGGAGCGCGACATCGCCATTACGTGGCCGCATTAGGTGCAAGGTTGGTGTTGCGGTAGCTAGTAGTTCCGGAGGATGACTTATCTCAGGAGCTTGAAGCCATATCTCGGCGCTGCACCAGGCCCGCGCGCCAGCAGTTGAGGGGTTGCCCGGTGAGGTCTCCGCGAGCCTCCTCCTTTTCCCCCGCACTCCCCTTCATGCTCTACGTCCTCGGGTCCTAGCCTGAGCGGGCTCAGCCGTCGCTGGTATGCCAGGTCATGATGCCATCGACAAGGCCAGGAGGTGAGGGCTGGAAGGCCAGTAGGAGCCCGTGAGTCGCGATGCTCAGGCGCACCCCCTTTAACGCACAAGCGGTTTGTGCAGGTGAGAGAGAAAGATGGGCCGTGGGGGCCTTGCCTGACGCTGTCCCTTAGAGATACCCTGTAAACTTATCACGAGAAAAGCGAGAGTCGCCATCACAATCGTTAGCCAGCCACTGGTTGCTCCGGGGGAGTGATGAGGGCACTGAGGGCCTGATGAGGTGGCATCCTGCGGGGCTGCCGCGGCTAGAGCTCCGCCACTCAGGTTTGTCGATGTTGCAGGGACGGACCCATGCACAAGCGTCGTGCCAGGGAGGGCAGCTCCAAAGGTCAATGTCAATCGAGCGGGCGATCAAGCAAGGCAGGTTAGGAATGGAAGGTTAGATAAACTTAGACAGGTGCGAGAGAGATTCACGCCACTGGGTCAGGCCCGAGCGGCTTGGGGATAATGCAGCCCGAGAGGCGCGCCCAACAAAGTAACCTAAAGACATGAACAAAGGGATACACGCCGCAGGGACGGACCCACGCGGCCTGGGAATGATGCAGCCCTGGGGGCTCTCCCAACTGAAATGGAACTTGAAAGGTGTCACCTGATACTGTTGGAGATGAAGGAATGTTGAGGTAGCAGATGGAGCGTGGTGTGGAAGCCAATCCTCACGAGCCCCCAGGGCCCAGAGCCTCGGGAGGCTCTGGGGGCGCAGGCGGCTCTTCAAGGACCATCTCCATCTCTGCCAGGACTGCGCAGTGCCTGACCTCCTGAGCCTCCAGAATGCTCCTCAGCAGGCGCTGATGAGCGGCGATCGCGTTCGGCAGGCCGAGAGGCATGCGAACATAGCTGTGGGGTGGACCCTCACAACATCCCACGCGCAAGGGCCAGAGGCGCTCTTGAGATGCGGCTCAGTTACACTGGAAGTGGTCTTCGGATCCCCGAATAACTTCCGGAGCGAGGAGTTAATCTTCGACATAGTCCCGTTCCGCAGCGGCTATCATGCCTTGCTCGGACGTACCGCGCTCGCAAAGTTCAACGCGGTGCCGCACTACGCATACCTCAAGCTCAAGATGCCAGGCCCTAGAGGAGTCATCACGGTCAACGGAAACACTGAACGCTCCCTCCGAACGGAGGAACATACATCGGCTCTCGCGACAGAAGTACAATGCAGCCTTTTAAGGCAATTCTCGAGTCCGGCTGCCAAGCGGCCGGACACAGCTAAGTGTGCCCGGAGTAACCTACAACACGACCACCTAGCACATTCCGAGCACGCGTAGCAGTGCAGCCCCAACCCCAGCCCCTGTAAAACATTAAGACAGACCCTTTGCGTACTCCATTACGCTCTGACGATACCATGGGCATGGGGCAAGGGGCTCGACCACGATAAGCCTAGACTGCGGCTCAACCGCACCAGGGGCTCTTAAGTGTGTCGTTTTTTTTCCTTTTATTTTTTACCTACAGGACTCCGTTCGTCAGAGGCCCTGTCCGGCAGCAGACATGCCGAACCCATGATGCAACAGCCAGGGAAGGAGAAAGGCTACAACGAAAACCCAGGTGGTCTCCATCATGAGCATTAAATCTGTTTTATGCATTATTCCGTAGCCTACCCCTGGAGGGGGACATGTTAAACAGTCCCATCCCTTGCTTACCGCACCACTTTTATCGTCCTGCACTTACATCAGTTTTTATTGAATAAAGCAATGCAGCACATTTTTGCTTCTATCATCTATGACATGTTGCATCCGTACGTTTTGGTACGGCTAAATACACCAGGGGCTTATGTTTCCCGCGTTATGGTGTGATAAGTCCGAACACTTTCACAAGTGCGGCACCCCGAACTTATAGCATTATATGCATCGGCTCCGAATCATGTTCTTGGGTCAATAGTTGGGTTTGCCCAGCTCTCATGTTTTGGTACCTTACGTTCCGTTTTATTGGCTAAGGTAGCACTAGGAGAACCACTGCGATTGCGCCCCAGTTGAGCTGGGTTAACGCCTCAGTGGAGAAAGCTAAAACTGACCGTCATGATGAGGCAAGAGCTGGTCGCTGTTCGAGAGGTTCTTTGCGAGTCCCTAAAGACTTATGCCGCTTCGAGCGAGGAGCCGGATTCTGTCCGGCCAAGGCGTGGATAGCGCCCCAAATTCGGCCTTCCGAAAACTAGGGGCTTCGCCGAAATTTAAAATTATAGAATTCTATGGCTAAGTGAGAGTGTTCAAGCATTATAAGTCCGGTTGCCTTGTTCGTTGTGTTGAGCGCCTCCCTAGATGGACCCAAAAATGGGAACAAGAGCGCTTGAGTTTATCCCGAACACCCCAGCACTCGTGGCATGGGGGCTGAAGCCGACAACTTGCCATCTCTCAGATTTGATAAACAGCCGCACAGAAGGTAATATTTTAAATTAACAAGCGTTGCTTAGCGCATATGAACCAAGTTTTCAGCGCACATGATAACAAAATGCGAGTCTACTCAAATATTACATCTTTGGAGCACTCACCCACAATAGTGTGGGCGCCCTTCAGCACACTCCTATAATACATCTCGGGCGTGCAATGCTCCTTGCCCTCTAGTGGGGGGGTCTGTCACAAGCTTCTGGGCATCCATCTTGCCCCAGTGCACCTTTGCGCGGGCAAGGGCCTGATGCGCACCTTCAATACAGGCGAAGTGCTTGATGACTTCAACCCACGGGCACGCATCCACCAGCCGCCGCACCAGGCCGAAGTAGCTCCCAGGCATGGCCTCCTTAGGCCACAGCCGAACTATGAGGCCCTTCATGGCCTGTTCGGCCGCCTTGTGGAGCTCGACCAGCTGCTTCAGCTAGTCGCTAAGGGGCACCGGATGTTCGGCCTCAGCATACTGAGACCAGAAGACCTTCTCCGTCGAGCTCCCCTCCTCGGCCTGGTAGAATGCGGCAGCATCGGACACGCTACGAGGAAGATCTGCGAACGCTCCTGGAAAGCTCCGAATTCGGGTAAGCGACAGGTAATTAACACTCACATGCTTACTTTGCATGAAAAATGCCTTACCCGCTGCTATTTTCTTTACCGCCTCGATCTCCTGGAGGGCCTTGTAGGCTTCGGCCTTAGCGGCTTTGGTACTCTCAAGAGCCGTTGCAAGCTCAGACTCTCGAGTCTTCGAGTCACGCTCCAGGCTCTCATGTTTCCTCATGAGATCCTGGAGCTCTTGCTGTACCTCCGCCACCCGCGCCTCCTGTTTCTCTCGCTCGGTGTGCTCCGCAGCCGCATTGCGTTCGGCCGCGGCCACCGCCTCCTTCAGGGTCGCCACCTTGTTAGTGGCCCCTGCAATACCCCAGTTATCCTTGTCATTTTTCTTGCAACCAAATCCTTTTCTGTAAGGTACAATTTTCATAAGGTATTACTCACCTTCTTTTTCCTCGAGCTGCTTCTTGGCATGGCCGAGCTCGTTCTCGGACCGCTCGAGGTTTTCCTTCAAAGTTTTGACCTCCGTAGTCAGTGCGGCAGAGGTCAGCAGCACAGCCTGCAATCCCATATTGACATATTTTCATGACTCCTGCGTTTATCTTTCTAAAGATCCTCAGTCCGGCTTTTCTTTCCGAACACCGAACCGAGCATCAGGGGCTACTGTCTATGCAGCACCATTTTATATATATTGAAATTCTTACCTCAAAGCCTGTTAGAAGGCTGCTGCAGGCTTCGGTCAGCCCGCTCTTGGCAAGCTGAACCTTTTGAATCACCGCACTCATAACAGTGCGGTGTTCCTCTTCGATGGAGGCGCCGTTGAGCGCCTCCAGCACATTATCCGGCACCTCCGGTTGAACGAAGGCAGCCGGCATCGCGGTCTTGCCCTTCTTACGAAGGGGTCGCCCGCCGGACTCCGGAGCCACTATGGGTTCCGGGGCTGAGTCCGGTGCAAAGTCCGGGAGGTTGTCCTGCGACACCTCCGGGGCCCTCTCCTCCTGATGGGTCCCTTCCTAGGATCCCACCTCGGCATCATCCGCATCACGGGGGGTGGAGGCAGTCGGAAGAGAATCCATATCCGACGCCCCTAAGGACCCGCTCGACGAGGTGGGGAGATCATCCTTAGGCGGACTGCAGGGTTGTATGCGGCATTAGAAAGACATAATGTGGCGGAAAACAAAAACCTTGAAGTTATTCGGGAGTCCGGATACTTATGATCTCGCCAGAGGCTTGGCCCTTGGAGGCCAGTCCTCGTCGTCATCACTGGCGTTGGCGGAACAGTCCAGGGGAAGAGTTTTTCCCCTCTTGGACCCTTCGGCCTCCCTTGTTGGGGAGGCCTTCCTTTTCTTCCCTCCCCCCGCTGGGGGAGAGGCTTTCTTCTTCTCCTCCTCGCCTTGGTGGGAGGAGTCGGCCTCAGATTCATCGTCCGATAGCACCTGAAAACGGGAACTCTTCCGAGTCCCCGTGGCCTTCTTCTTGGCCTTCTTCTCCGGCACCACGTGGGGTGCCGGAGCCAGCAGCCCCGTTAGGCGGGCGTCAGCTGGGTCCTCTGGCAATGGGGCCGGACAGATAGCCTGTGCGGCCTTCTTCAGCCAGTCCTGTCAAAGGAAAGGGAGTTTAGATCCCGCATAGAGTCAAACTATGAATAACAAGCATCCCATAAAGGACAATATCACTTACCTCGTCAGCTGGACGCTGCGAGATGAATCCGCGATCTTCGGTAGCGGATGTGGGAGCCTCGGCGCCCTTGAACAGCACCTTCCAGACCTCTTCGTACGTAGTGTCGAAGAGCCCATTCAAAGTCTGGTGCTGCGCCGGATCGAACTCCCACATATTGAAGCCCCGTCGTTGGCACGGGAGAATCCAGCGGATGAGCATGACCTGGACTACGTTGACAAGCTTGAGCTTCTTGTCCACCAGCTTCTGGATACAGGCTTGGAGTCCGGTCAGCTCCTCCGAATCCCCCCAGATCCGGCCACTCTCTTTCCAGGAGGTGAGCCGTGTAGGGATGCCGGATCTGAATTCGGGGGCCGCTGCCCAATCAGGGTCACGCGGCTCGGTGATGTAGAACCACCCCGATTGCCACCCCTTAATGGTTTCCACGAAAGTACCCTCCAGCCACGTAACGTGGGACATCCTGCCCACCATGGCGCCTCCGCACTCCACTTGGCTGCCCTTCACAACCTTCGGCTTGACACTGAAGGTCTTGAGCCACAAGCCGAAGTGGGGCTGGATGCAGAGGAAGGCCTCGCACACGACGATAAACGCCGAAATGTTGAGGATAAAATTCGGGGCCAGATCATGGAAATCTAGGCCGTAGTAGAACATGAGCCCCCGGACAAAGGGATGAAGTGGGAAGCCCAGTCCGCGGAGGAAATGGGGAAGGAATACTACCCTCTCATGGGGCCTAGGGGTGGGGATGAGCTCTCCCTCGTCGGAGAGCCGATGCGCGATGTCACTGGACAAGTATCCGGCGCTGCGCAGCTTCTGGATATGCCCCTCCGTGATGGAGGAGGCCATCCACTTGCCTCCCGCTCCGGACATGTTTGGAGAAGGTTGAGGTGAGATGTGCGGGCTTGGGCGCTAGAGCTCGAGTTCGCAGAGATGGATAAGCCAAGGAGGAAGAAGGCGCAGGTAAAAAGGTTGGATTTTTATCCTCTTATATGGGCGGACAGAAACATGCGTCCCCACCGGCCTGATAAAACTCGCTTATCTCCCAAGCGCCGCAATCAATGGCGCGGTTGGGTTACCCACGTCCGTATTGATGGGAATCCCGGAATAAGGGGAACATGATCTCTGCTTCGACAAGACGTGCCAAGGAAACTGCCTCGCTAAACGCGCTGAGATGGAACAATAAAAACAATTTGAAGGCTTGGTAGTGGTGTGACGTTACGCCACAAAATACGTCAGCAGATTGAACTTGTGTAATATTATTCTCTCTACGGTTGTATGTGGAATTTATTTTGCAGAGTCGGACACTATCCTGGTGTTCATAATCTTCTATAAATTATTCGGAGGAGGAACCCTCCTTGCAGTGCCGAAGACAACATGTGCGCCGGACTCGTCGTCATTGAAGCCTGGTTCAGGGGCTACTGAGGGAGTCCCGGACAAGGGGGTGACCGGATAGCCGAACTACCATCATCGGCCGGACTCCAAGACTATGAAGATACAATATTGAAGACTTCGTCCCGTGTCTGGATGGGACTTTCCTTGGCGTGGAAGGCAAGCTTGGCGATACGGATATGTAGATCTCCTACCATTGTAACCGACTCTGTGTAACCCTAGCCCTCTCCGGTGTCTATATAAACCGGATGGCTTTAGTCCATAGGACGAACAACAATCATACCATAGGCTAGCTTCTAGGGTTTAGCCTCCTTGATCTCGTGGTAGATCTACTCTTGTAACCCACATCATCAATATTAATCAAGCAGGACGTAGGGTTTTACCTCCATCAAGAGGGCCCGAACCTGGGTAAAAACATCGTGTCCCTCGTCTCCTGTTACCATCCGCCTAGACGCACAGTTTGGGACCCCCTACCCGAGATCCGCCGGTTTTGACACCGACACTTATCTTGACTAAAGTCGGTCCTTGCCTGCCAAAGACTCTGGCGGTGACGCCGGCTTGGGCTCCACGATGACCTCCATCATGCCGTTCTGCTGGTCTTGGTCTTGTTGCACCGAAATGGTTGACTTTGCTTGATACTCTTGCCTGTGCTTGCTCCCTTTGCACCAAAGAGGAAACAAGGACTCTGCGCAGGCCGGCGCCCGCCTGGCTTTGGTCGTCATGGCTTGCGTCACGGGCACCTCGTGAGGTACCCCACCTTGATCTCTCCGCCTCCTTGCGAGCCAGCCTAATGAGGCCATGCCTGAGGAAGCTTCCTGTCGTCCGCCCCGTGAGGGTTGGCCCCTCGCGAGGGTCTTGAGCTTGTGTTGATGAAGATGGGTCGTACTGGGCCACTCCTTGAGCCACGCCGCAGGCCGCAGGCAGGCAAGTCTGGGTACCCCCATTCCCAGAACACCGACAAGCTGAGATGATGGCCTCCTCAGTCACCCTGGGGATCTTGAGGCGGGCGTTGTTGAAGCACTGGATGTACTTTTGCAGGGTCTCTCCTGGCTGTTGCTTGATGCGGTGCAAGTCACTCATGGCCGGGGGCCGGTCACGAGTGCCCTGGAAGTTGGCGATGAAGCGAGTGCGCATCTCGTCCCAAGAGGAGATCGTGCTGGGAGGCAGGTTGAGGAGCCACGTACGGGCGCCATCCTTGAGCGCCATGGGAAACCAGTTCGCCATGACCTTTTCATCCCCGTTGGTCGCCTCGATACCCAACTCATAGAGCTGGAGGAACTCCGCGGGGTCAGGAGTGCCGTCGTAGCGAGGAGGCAGATCTGGCTTGAACTTGCCCGGCCAGGCCAAGCTACGCAACTCGGCGGTGAAGGCACGACAGCCTGCAGTGGCCACAGGGGGCCTTTGGTAATGAAGGGCTTGATCTTGAAGGTCTCCGTGCGCTGCCACCAGGAGCAGCATGGGGTCTTGGCATGCTGGAGCAGGAGCGTGGTCATGACGTGCTGGTGCAGGGAGCACACGAGCACCTTCCTAAGGGCGAGGGATCTCTTGGCAGCTCTTTTCTTGCTGTGTGGGCGCTGGACGCGGCAGGTCCCGTCTAGGGGCCGCGCGCCTTGGGGCCAGGGCGCCTTCTTGAGGGGGAGGCAGCGGAGGCGCCTCCGGAGCTGCGTTGCCTGCATAGGGTGGAGGGTGGTGCAGCGAGAGGGACGATGCAGGGGAGCCCCCTGCGGTGCTGACGAGGTCAGTGATGCGGGCAAGCCACTCGTCGTAGAGGTCGTCGACTGGGCGGTAGTGCAGGAGCTCACGTGCCAGGAGCAGCGCGGCTTGCGCATCCGCAGGAGCGCGGCGGGCGTGCGATGACGAGCCTGCTGGAGTCAGCGCTAGGTAGCGGTGCGGCCTTCTCGCCGCATCGAGGGATGCAACAACGATGCCTGCTGCTCGTTCCCCACTGGGCCGATGGCGGCGTGGGCGGCAGGCGACGGGGAACGACGGGGAGGCCCACCGACGGGAGCCGTCTGGGCGACATGGGCCGTGAGGGCAGCTGCTACCTCTTGAGCACTGCGTTGGATTTCCCCGAAGAGGAGAGGATGATGCAGTAAAGTAGTGTAAGGATTTCCCTCAGTTTTTGAGAACCAAGGTATCAATCCAGTAGGAGATCACACACAAGTCCCTCATACCTACACGAAACGATAGCAACTCACAACCAACGCTTAGGGGTTGTCAATCCCTTCACGGTCACTTATGAGAGTGAGATCTGATAGAGATAATATTTTTGGTATTTTTTGATAGATAGATGCAAAGTAAAAAGTAAAAGGCAAAGTAAAATAAAGCAAGTAAATAAAGTAATGGAGATTGATATGATGAGAATAGACCCGAGGGCCATAGGTTTCACTAGTGGCTTCTCTCAAGAGCATAAGTATTCTATGGTGGGTGAACAAATTACTGTTGAGCAATTGATAGAAAAGCGAATAATTATGAGATTATCTAGGTATGATCATGTATATAGGCGTCATGTCCAAAACAAGTAGATTGAAACGATTCTACATCTACTACTATTACTCCACTCATCGACCGCTATCCAGCATGCATCTAGAGTATTAAGTAAAAATAGAGTAACGCCATAAGCAAGATGACATGATGTAGAGGGATAAATTCATGCAATATGATAAAAACCCCATCTTGTTATCCTTGATGGCAACAATACAATACGTGCCTTGCAACTCTTTCTGTCACTGAGTAAGGACACCGCAAGATTGAACCCAAAGCTAAACACTTCTCCCATTGCAAGAACTACCAATCTAGTTAGCCAAACCAAAAGGATAATTCGAAGAGACTTGTAAAGATAACTCAATCATACATAAAAGAATTCAAAGAAGAATGAAATATTGTTCATAGATAAGCTGGATCATAAACCCATAATTCATCTGTCTCAACAAACACACCGCAAAACGAAGATTACATCGAATAGATCTCCACAAGAGAGGGGGAGAACATTGTATTGAGATCCAAAAAGAGAGAAGAAGCCATCTAGCTAATAACTATGGACCCGAAGGTCTGAAGTAAACTACTCACACTTCATCGGAGAGGCTATGGTGTTGATGTAGAAGCCCTTCGTGGTGGATGCCCTCTCCGGCGGAGCTCCGGAACAGGCCCCAAGATGGGATCTCGCTGATACAGAAGGTTGCGGCAGTGGAATTAGGTTTTTGGCTCCGTCCTAATCTGACAGGGGTACGTAGGTATATGTAGGAGGAAGGAGTACGTCGGCGGAGCAACAGAGGGGCCACGAGGTAGGGGGGCACGCCCAGGGGGGGGCGCCCTCCACCCTCGTGACCACCTCTAGCACTTCTTGGAGTAGGGTCCAAGTCTCCTGGATCACGTTCGGTGAGAAAATCACGTTCCCGAAGGTTTCATTCCGTTTGGACTCCGTTTGATATTCTGTTTCTTCGAAATACTAAAAAAAGGCAAAAACAGCAATTCTGGGCTGGGCCTCCGGTTAATAGGTTAGTCCCAAAAATAATATAAAATTGGAAAATAAAGCCCAATATAGTCCAAAACAGTATACAAAGTACCATGGAGCAATCAAAAATTATAGATACGTTGGAGATGTATCAAGCATCCCCAAGCTTAATTCCTGCTCGTCCTCGAGTAGGTAAATGATAAAAAAGAATGTTTGATGCGGAGTGATACTTTGGCATAATTTCAATGTAAATCTTCTTAATTGTGATATGAATATTCAGATCCAAAAGATTCAAGACAAAAGTTCATATTGACACAAAAATAATAATACTTCAATCATACTAATCAAAGCAATCATGTCTTCTCAAAATAACATGGCAAAAGAAAGTTCATCCCTACAAAATCATATAGTTAGGCTATGCTTCATTTTCGTCACACAAAGATGTTCCCAACTTCTATACCCCCGATGACAAGCCAAGCAATTGTTTCGCACTTTAAATAATCTCAAACTTTTTCAACTTTCACACAATACATGAGCGTGAGCCATGGATACAGCACTATGGGTGGAATAGAATATGATGATGGTGATTGTGTGGAGAAGACAAAAAAGGAGAAAGTCTCACGTTGACGAGGCTAATCAACGGGCTATGGAGATGCCCATCAATTGATGTCAACATGAGGAGTAGGGATTGCCATGCAACGGATGCACTAGAGCTATGGATGCTCAACAAAAGGAAACTAGTGGGTGTGCATCCAATTTGCTTGCTCACGAAGACCTAGGGCATTTGAGGAAGCCCATCGTAGGAATATACAAGCCAAGTTCTATAATGAAAAATTCCCACTAGTATAAAAAGGACAACTTATGAGACTCACTACATGAAGAACAAGGTGCTACTTTGAAGCACAATATATGAGACTCACTACATGAAGAACAAGGTGCTACTTTGAAGCACAATATATGAGATTCACTACATGAAGAACAAGGTGCTACTTTGAAGCACAAGTGTGGAAAAAGATATAGTAACATTGCCCTTTTTTTGGGACTTTCTTTTTCTTTTCTTTTTGGCCTTTCTCTCTTTTTTTATTTGGGCAATGCTCTAATAATGATGATCATCACACTTCTATTGATTACAACACAAGGATTACAACTCGAAACTTAGAACAAGATATGACGCTATATGAATGCCTCCGGCGGTGTACCGGGATGGTGCAATGAATCAAGAGTTACATGTATGAAAAATAATGCATGGTGGCTTTGCCACAAATATGATGTCAACTACATGATCATGCAATGGCAATATGACAAAAGTAATGTATGTCATGATGATGATGGAAGTTGCATGGCAATATATCTCGGAATGGCTATGGAAATGCCATAATAGGTAGGTATGGTGGCTGTTTTGAGGAAGATATAAGTGTGATAGAGCGTATCGTATCACGGGGTTTGGATGCACCGGCAAATTTTGCGCCAACTCTCAAGGTGAGAAAGGGCAACGCACGGTATCGAAGAGGCTAGCAAAGGTGGAAAGGTGAGAGTGCGTATAATCCATGGACTCAAAATTAGTCAAAAGAACTCATATACTTATTGCAAAAATTTAGAAGTCATCAAAAATTCAAGTACTACGCACATGCTCCTAGGGGGATGGATTGGTACGAAAAGACCATCGCTCGTCCCCGATCACCACTCATAAGGATGCACAAGCCAGGTACACTTCATGTTTCAAATTTGTTACACAACTTTAACCATATGTGCATGCTACGGGACTTGCAAACTTTGACACAAGTTTTTCTCAAATTCATAATCACCCAACTAGCACGACTTTGATATTATCACCTCCATATCTCAAAACAATTATCAAGCATCAAACTTATCTTAGTATTCAACTCACTCAAAAGAAAGTTTCACATATCTTGAATACCAAGTATATTAACATTAAGCAAATTACCATGCTATTAACAACTCTCAAAATAATCTAAGTGAAGCATGAGAGATCAAATAGTTTCTTTAAAACAAATCCATCACCGTGCTCTAAAAGATCTAAGTGAAGTACTAGAGCAAAAATTATTACGCTCAAAAGATATAAGTGAAGCACATAGAGCAAAACTATCAAGCTCAAAAGATATAAGTGAGGCACAAAGAGTATTCTAGCAAATTCTAATTCAGGTATGGCTCTCTCAAAAGGTGTGTACAGCAAGGATGATTGTGGAAAACTAACAAGAAAATACACAAATAATACAAGACGCTCCAAGCAAAACACATATCATGTTGGTGAATAAAAATATAGCTCCAAGTAAATTACCGATGGAAGTAGACGAAAGAGGGGATGCCTTCTGGGGCATCCCCAAGCTTTGACTTTTTGGTGTCCTTGGATTATCTTGGGGGTGCCATGGGCATCCCCAAGCTTAGGCTCTTGCCACTCTTTGTTCCATAATCCATCAAAAGAATTCACCCAAAACTTGAAAACTTCACAACACAAAACTCAATAGAAATCTCGTGAGCTCCGTTAGTGAAAGAAAACAAAATACTACTTCAAGGTACTGTAATGAACTCATTCTTTATTTAAATTGGTGTTAAACCTACTGTATTCCAACTTCCTTATGGTTTATAAACTAATTTATTAGCCATAGATGCATTAAAATAAGCAAACAACACACGAAAAACAGAATCTGTCAAAAAACAGAACAGTCTGTGGCAATCGGTAACTAACGCAAACTTCTGGAACTCTAAAAATTCCAACCAAAATAGTAAGAACTAGACAATTTGTTTATTGAACAGCAGAAAAAAGAATCAATGCAAAATCTCGTTCCTGTGATTTATTGAATGTTTTCTTGTGAGCGCAAAGTTTCTGTTTTTCAGCAGAATCAAATCAACTATCATCATAGCTTATCGTATAGGTTCTACTTGGTACAAACACTAATTAAAACATAAAACCACATCTAAAAAGAAAGTAGAAATAAAATTTAGCACTAAACAGGAACAAAAACAAAGAACACAAAATAAAATTGGGTTGCCTCCCAACAAGCGCTATCGTTTAACGCCCCTAGCTAGGCATAAAAGCGAAGATAGATCTAGGTATTGCCATCTTTGGTTTTTAGTTTTTTAGCGGAGTCATGCTCGAATCCGGGGTGTTCTTCCCGCTTCCCTTCATACTCGGAAATTTTTGGATCTAAAGAATCCAACCGCTTATTACAAAGAGTAATCAACATATTCATACGCTGAATATTTCCGCTAATACTTTTAAGAGGCTCAAGAGATTTTTGTAAATTTTTTGTTACTTCGCAAATCTTCTCAAACACTTGGGTTTCTTCCTGGGTAGGAGGAGATGCTCCCTTTTGGGTTAGTGTTCCCACTATTCCCTCTATAATTTCATGCGTAATACTGGGATCAATCTCAATGAAATTTCCCTTGGCCATACAGTCCAAGAGTTGTCTATACGTCATATTTAACCCAACATAAAAATTACGAAGAAGAATTCTATAGTTCACCTCTAGGGTGCACTTACGATAAGATTCCAACATCCTATACCAAGCATCTTTTAAATTTTCTCCTTGCCTTTGCTTGAAGTGAAGAACTTCAAACTCGGAAGACATAGGAGTGGATATGAGACTAGTCATAACGACAAGCAAGCAAACTAACACACGAGCAAACAAAAAAAGGCAAACGAGAAAAAGGTAAAAGAGAAAGAGAGGAGGAGATTGCGAAAGAGAGGGCGAATAAAACGGCAAGGGTGAAGTGGGGGAGAGGAAAATGAGAGGCAAATAATGTAATGCGAGAGATAGGGATTGTGATGGGTACTTGGTATAGTTGACTTGCTTGCGTGAGCTCCCCGGCAACGGCGCCAGAAATTCTTCTTGCTACCTCTTGAGCACTGCGTTGGATTTCCCCGAAGAGGAGAGGATGATGCAGTAAAGTAGCGTAAGGATTTCCCTCAATTTTTGAGAACCAAGGTATCAATTCAGCAGGAGATCACACACAAGTCCCTCGTACCTACACAAAACGATAGCAACTTGCAAACAATGCTTAGGGGTTATCAATCCCTTCACGGTCACTTACGAGAGTGAGATCTGATAGAGATAATATTTTTGGTATTTTCTGATAGATAGATGCAAAGTAAAAAGTAAAAGGCAAAGTAAAATAAAGCAAGTAAATAAAGTAATGGAGATTGATATGATGAGAATAGACCCGGGGGCCATAGGTTTCACTAGTGGCTTCTCTCAAGAGCATAAGTATTCTACGGTGGGTGAACAAATTAATGTTGAGCAATTGATAGAAAAGCAAATAATTATGAGATTATCTAGGTATGATCATGTATATAGGCATCACGTCCAAAACAAGTAGATCGAAACGATTCTGCATCTACTACTATTACTCCACTCATCGACCGCTATCCAACATGCATCTAGAGTATTAAGTAAAAACAGAGTAACGCCATAAGCAAGATGACATGATGTAGAGGGATAAATTCATGCAATATGATAAAAACCCCATCTTGTTATCCTTGATGGCAACAATACAATACGTGCCTTGCAACTCTTTTTGTCACTGAGTAAGGACACCGCAAGATTGAACCCAAAGCTAAACACTTCTCCCATTGCAAGAACTACCAATCTAGTTGGCCAAACCAAAAGGATAATTCGAAGAGACTTGTAAAGATAACTCAATCATACATAAAAGAATTCAGAGAAGAATGAAATATTGTTCATAGATAAGCTGGATCATAAACCCACAATTCATCGGTCTCAACAAACACACCGCAAAAAGAAGATTACATCAAATAGATCTCCACAAGAGAGGGGGAGAACATTGTATTGAGATCGAAAAAGATAAAAGAAGCCATCTAGCTAATAACTATGGACCTGAAGGTCTGAAGTAAACTACTCACACTTCATCAGAGAGGCTATGGTGTTGATGTAGAAGCCCTCCGTGGTGGATGCCCTCTCCGGCGGAGCTCCGGAACTGGCCCCAAGATGGGATATCGCGGATACAGAAGGTTGCGGCAGTGGAATTAGGTTTTTGGCTCCGCCCCTGATCTGACGGGGGTACGTAGATATATATAGGAGGAAGGAGTACGTCGGTGGAGCAACAGAGGGGCCACGAGGCAGGGGGCGCGCCCAGTGGGGGGGGGGGCGCCCTCCACCCTCGTGACCGCCTCTGGCACTTCTTGGAGTAGGGTCCAAGTCTCCTGGATCATGTTCGGTGTCGGAGTATTGGGCCACGGGTAGGCTAACCTGAGTCCCAGGACCTTTCAAGACATCGGGGCAGGCCACGCCCCTCAAGTCGAGTCCCAGGAGCGACTCCAAGACAAGTCGAGTCCCAGACGGCGACTCCGAGACAAGCCGACTCCGAGCTGGCGACCTCCAGAGAGGCCGACTATGGAGAGTCGGCCCATGACTCCTCCCTCATCCCGAAGTACGATGTGGGGTACAGTCACGGCGTGGCCGTTCCCCCTGCTTACGAAGGGCCGACATGGCTACAGTGAGCCGTATCGCTGGAAGATCTCTGGCGAGGCGCGGCACTGTTGCCATGCCTGCCCTGACCTCAGCCACAGTGCGCCACGCACTGTGCCCACGACGCCGGCCTGTACGGCCCGAAGACGGCGGGGCCGCCTGTAAGTGGGTGGGCCGAAGGCGGCTTGGGCGCCCCGAAGACAGATCTGTGGGAGTCGGCCTCCTTGGAGTCGGCCGACTCCTCCCCAGGGCCCCACGAGCCATTAACCAGATAGGATGGGGAATGGCGACAGTGATCGCCCGATAGATGGCGGTACTCTTGTCACGACCCAATGACCGAGCCTGCGTCATCATGAGTGCCGCTACAGTATCAAGGCTGTCCGCGGGACCCGCCAGTTGGCGGGCCCCAGAACCCGGCGGGGAAGACGGCGGCCTGAGGGACAGACGGCTGGGACCCGCGCCCAGCCGGATTACTATTGTACCCCCAGGGGGTAGGCCTATATAAACCCCCCGAGGCACCCATGCAAAGGGTTCGGACCTAGATAGAGATAGACCGGATAGCACAGGGAGGAGAGAGCTAGCCTTGCCCTCTCCTGCCTCCCGAAACAGCTCCAGGAGCACCATTGTAGCCACTTTGCCTTAGTGATCATGCGGAGACCCCGCAGAGCAGCAGTAGGCGTGTTATCTCCTAGGAGAGCCCTGAAGCTGGGTAAGTTCTCCGGCGTGCATGTCTTCGCCTCATCCCGCTTCCAGGCACCGGCGACGTTCTACTCGCTCCCACCATGATAAGCCATCCTTTGGCATATGTCGTACCCAACCCCCAACATTTGGCGCCCACCGTGGGGCGAGGTGCACCGTCGTCCGGAGATCTGCTCTGGACGGGAACCCTGCTCCTCCCCGGCGAGCACAGCCAGCCCGGCACGCCGGATGGTGTCTGTGCCGACGCGCTGCAAGGCGCTGAGATCGCCTGTGCGGCCAGCTGCCTCGCCGATCTTATCGGCGAGGTTCGCCTCTCCGATGAGCCTGCGTCCGACGCAGGCACGAATGTCCCCGAGAGCCTCCTCGCGGGCCTCCTCGACCAACTCCACGTCACCGGCGAGCCTGCCGTGGACCTGGAGTCCATAGGATCCACCGACCCGATGCTGGTCGACTCTGACACCGCGTCGCTCGATGCGTTCCCCACCAACGTGGTGGTCTACGACGAGCTACTCTCTTACGCGGGGAGCGGCGGAAGCACCGTCACTGAGGTCCTCGTCCTCGACCACGGCGAGCGCTCCGGCGAAGGAGCACACAACCCGCTTGACGCGCCCCTGCGAGGCCTTGCAGCGCTGATTCTGGAAGACGCCGACGCCGAGACGCTGGAGGCGCTCCGCCTTCAGCTCGTCGAGGGCGCGAAGAAGCTGGCAAGCATGAGGCACTTGTTAGAAGCTTACCAACGCGAGATGGATCGCGCCGTAGGCGGCTCGCCGGCTCCAACCGGGCCTAGCCGCCTAGGCACGGTCCGACAGCGCGGCACGGCAATTGCCAACCTCTTCGGGGCCGATCGCCCTGTGTATGCCACGCCCGCAGAGAATATCCGTGCCGCCCAGGTGGCGGCAGACGAGCTCAACAACTTCGAAGGCGAAGAGCGCCGCGTAATGACGGAGCGAGTTCAACAGCTCCTCGACGCGGCTGCCGCGCAGAATGATGCTGGCTGCCGCACCGAGGCGCCGCAGCGCCAAAACAACGACCCACCGCCTCGCCGAGACCAAGGAGCGACGTCATGGACGCCGACTGGCGGGGCCCGTGGGAAGGACAAGGAGCCGGCTGTCAGCCACAGTCGGACTCAATCACCATCGAGCGCGACCAAGACGGCCGCCCCAAAGCGGTGGAACGGCGGGACGACTACCTGCCTCCCCCTCCTCGCAGAGAAAGGTGAGTCTCCCCACCGCCCGTGGAACATCCGACTCTCAGCGACCGCCTTGGCCGCCGAGAGGGAGTCGGAGAGAACAACGCCCACCACCGGATTGACCGACTCCACTGATCCCTGGCGCTGGAAGAAGAACACGAGTTGGGTCCCCCTGCTTTGGACCCCGCATCCGAGATGAGCCCTTCCCCAAAGGGTTCACGCTCCCCCGAGACACGCCCAAATATACCGGCACTGTGAAGCCAGAAGATTGGCTGATCGACTACTCCACCGCCGTTAACATAGCGAACGGCAACAAGCATGTGGCCATAAGATACGTCCCGCTCATGCTCCAGGGCTCGGCCCGGACGTGGTTGAACAGTCTGAAGCCTCGCAGCATCAACAGCTGGGTCGACTTCACCGAGGCTTTCGTCCGCAACTTCACCAGCACGTACAAGCGACCTCCCAAGCCACGCCAACTCTCCTTGTGCGTGCAAGGCCCTGACGAGTCTACTCGCGACTACCTCACGCGCTAGGGTGAACTCCGAAACTCCTGCGAGGGCGTGCACGAGGTGCAGGCCATCGAGTACTTTACTGTCGGGTGCAGAGAAGGCACCCTCCTCAAGCACAAGCTCCTCTGCGACGAGCCGGAGACCCTCGATGAGCTACTGATCACAGCGGACAAGTACGCCACGGCCGACTCCTCCATGAAGGCGGATATTCGGGTCAGCACAACTGGCAAAGTCGCCCCTCAGGCTCCAAGAACTCCGGCTGGAGACACCAGTCGGCGGCAACAGCAGAATGACCAGAAGCGCAAAGCCCCGCAGCCGACTTCCAACAGTCGGCAAGTGGCAACAGCAGAAGACCAGCAGTTGGAGGGACCGCCTCCGGCGAAGCGACAGAAGGGCGGCAAGTCCAACTAGCTGCCGGCTTTCTCCTACGAGCAGACTCTAGACGGTCCCTACAAGTTCCACAGCGGCGCGAAGCTGTCAAACCACACCACCAGGAAATGCCACTGGCTGACCAGAATCGCCAAGGGGGACGGCCTTCTCCCTCCCCCTCCTGCTGGGCCGCCTCCTCCACAGCCACCCCAGCAGCCGGCCGTCAGGCCAGTCGGCGCGATACAAGACGAGTTGCCGGATGAGCATGGAGCCTATGTGGTGTTCACCAGTGTAGCGGATGACCGACGCAGCAGGCGCCAACAGCAGCAAGAAGTGAATGCGGTTGCGACAAGTACTCCAGAGTTCATGCATTGGTATCAGTTGGAGCAGAGCTGATCACCCAGAGGTGATGCCGAGTCTAGGATCCTACGCCTTGGTCTTAGGCGCCACACTCGCCACAGATAGGCGGGCCGCTCGCTTCTCGTGAGTATTGATAGACGGAGGCAGCAGTATCAACATCCTGTACAAGGATACAATGGAGAAATTAGGAATCAAGCAAAGACAGCTTCAGAGCAGCCGGACTGTGTTCCACGGAATCGTCCCTAGCCTTTCCTGCTCACCAATCGGCAAGATCCTGATAGATGTACTCTTTGGAGACAAAGATCATTTCCGCCGAGAGCCAATTTGGTTTGAGGTGGTGGACCTTGAGAGCCCATATCATGCATTGCTTGGCCGACCCGCCTTGGCCAAGTTCATGGCGGTCCCCCACTACGCCTACCTCAAGATGAAGATGCCGAGTTCCAAGGGAATCCTAACCGTGTCCGGCGACTACAGGAAGTCGTCCGCTTGCACGGCCGAAGCAGTCAGCTGGCCGAGTCCTTGGTGATCGCGGCTGAGAAACGGCTTCTCGATCGGGTCGTGGCGATGGCCGGCAAGCATCCCAAGTTATCGCCTGACCCCAAGGAGTCGGAAGCAGAAGGATCATTCAAGCCGGCCAAAGAAACAAAGAAGATACCGTTGGACCCGGAGCACCCGGAGAGATACGCTGTCATGGGCACAGGCCTTGACAGCAAATAGGAAGGCGAGCTCGTCGATTTCCTCCGTGAGAATCGCGACATCTTCGCATGGTCCCCCAAGGACATGCCTGGTGTCCCGACGGAATTCGCCGAGCACAAATTACACGTCCAATCTGATATGAAGCCCGTCAGGCAGCCCTTGCGCCGCCTGTCAGAAGAAAAAAGAAGAGTTGTTGGAGAAGAAATAGCCCGGCTCCTGGCAGCTGGCTTCATCATGGAAGTGTTTTTTCCAGAGTGGCTGGCAAACCCAGTACTGGTGCTGAAGAAGAACAAGCAGTGGCGAATGTGCATTGATTACACGAGCCTCAACAAAGCTTGCCCCAAGGACCCATTTGCTCTGCCGAGAATCGATCAGGTGATAGACTCCACAGCCGGATGCGAGCTGTTGAGTTTCTTGGACGCATATTCAGGATATCACCAGATCAAGCTGAACCCGGCTGACAGACTGAAGACCGCCTTCATCACGCTGTTTGGAGCCTTCTGCTACCTGACCATGACGTTCGGCTTAAGAAACGCCGGCACCACCTTTCAACGTTGCATGCAGAAGTGCCTCCTGAAGCAACTCGGCAGAAATGCCCACGTCTATGTGGATGATGTAGTGGTGAAGACGGAGAAGCGTGGAACCTTGCTGGAGGACCTCAAGGAAACATTTGAGAATCTGCGCCGATTCCAGATCAAGCTCAACCCAGAGAAGTGCTTATTTGGAGTACCAGCCGGCCAGCTCCTCGGTTTCCTGGGCCCCGAACGCGGCATAGAGTGCAATCCTGTGAAGATCAAGGCCATCGAGAGGATGGAAGCACCCGGACGACTGTTAGATGTGCATAAGTTCACCGGCTATTTGGCATCCATCAGCCGGTTCATCAGTCGGCTAGGCGAGAAGGCTCTCCCCTTGTATCAGCTCATGAAGAAGACGACCTTCTTTGAGTGGACTCCCAAGGCGGACGAGGCTTTTCTCTAGCTAAAGAAGATGTTGACTACTCCCCCTGTGCTGGCGGCTCCGACTCCCAAAGAGCCCATGCTCCTATACATTGCCGCCACCAGCCGAGTAGTCAGCACAGTCATTGTAGTCGAGCGCAAGGAGGAAGGCAAGGCGCTACCTGTCCAGAGACCGGTATATTACTTGAGCGAGGTGCTGTCGGCCTCCAAGCAGAACTACCCCCATTACTAGAAGATGTGCTACGGCGTGCATTTTGCCGCCAAGAAATTGAAGCCTTACTTCCAAGAGCATCCAATCACTATGGTCTGCACAGCTCCACTGGCCGAGATCATCGGGAGCCGAGATGCTTCTGGCCGAGTGGCCAAATGGGCCATCGACCTGCCCCCCCTACACCATCTACTACGAGCCCCGCACCGCCATCAAGTCGCAAGCACTGGCCGACTTCCTCGTCGACTGGGCCGAGACCCAGTATCTGCCGCCAGCGCCCGACTCCACCCATTGGCGGATGCACTTCGACGGCTCCAAGATGCGCACCGGCTTGGGAGCCGGCGTCGTCCTCACTTCCCCCAAGGGCGACAAGCTCAGATATGCGCTACAGATCCACTTTGCCGCCTCCAACAACGTGGCCGAGTATGAGGCGTTCATCCACGGGCTCCGGCTTGCCAAAGAACTCGGCATTTGGCGGATCCTGTGTTATGGTGACTCTGACTTGGTGGTCCAGCAATCATCTGGCGATTGGGACGCCAAGGACGCAAATATGGCGAGCTATCGTTTCCTCGTCCAGCAACTCAACGGATACTTCGAGGGGTGCGAGTTCCTCCACGTGCCAAGGAACGACAACGACCAAGCAGACGCCTTGGCACGAATCGGCTCCACCCGCCAGGCAATACCATCCGGTGTCGCCCTCCGGTGCCTCCTCAAGACTTCTATCAAGCCGTCACCAGAATCAGATTCAATCTTTGTGCCGGCTCCGCCTGAGGAAGACGGATCCGACTCCAAGAAACACACAGTCGAAGCCGGCATGGGGACTTCAGAACCTGGCCCGGGGACTGCAGTGGCAAGATCGAAGACTCCAGAGCTCGGCCCGGGGACTGCTCCAGTCAGCCCTGGGACTTTGTCAAATCAGCAAGCGGCTGCGGACTCCAACCCGCCGCCTCCCAGCCCGGACACCCTCGTCCAAGTCGCACTAGTGGCAGTTGAAGAAATAGCAACACCTTCATGGGCCCAGCCCATCCTCAGGTTCTTAGTAAACAGAGAGCTGCCAACCGATGAAATCTTGGCTCGACAAGTGCAACGCCGAGCAGCAGCCTACACCATAGTCAACAGAGAGCTGGTCAGGCGCAGCGTTACTAGCATCTTCCAATGCTGTGTCGAGGCAGAACAAGGCCAAGCAATCCTTAGAGACATCCAGAAGGCGAGTGCGTTCACCACGCGACCTCTAGGGGACTCATCGCCAAAGCCTTCCGGCATGGTTTCTTCTAGCCAACCGCCCTGGAAGAGGCCAAAGAGTTAGTCCAAAAGTGCAAGGGGTGCCAGATTTTCCGTTCCAAGCCACTTCAGCCAGCTTCCGCACTCAAGACTATCCCCATCGCCTGGCCCTTTGCAGTCTGGGGCCTGGACATGGTGGGACCATTCAAGATGGCACGAGGTGGCTTGACTCACCTACTTGTCGCAGTGGACAAATTCACCAAGTGGGTGAAGGTGAAACCCATCAAGAAGTTGAATGGTCCGACTGCAGTGACCTTCATCGCTGACATCACAACTCGGTACGGCATCCCACACAGCATCATCACCGACAATGGCACGAATTTCGCCAAAGGCGCCTTGGTCCGTTTCTGCGCGACGCAGGGCATCCGACTAGACCTAGCGTCCGTTGCCCATCCGCAGTCAAACGGCCAGGTGGAGCGAGCAAACGGCCTCATCTTATCCGGCGTCAAGCCTCAACTCGTCGTACCGCTGGAGCGATCTGCCGGCTGTTGGCTTGATGAGCTGCCAGCCGTCCTCTGGAGTCTACGCACGACTCCAAACAAGTCAACCGGCTTCACACCCTTCTTCCTCGTCTATGGTGCCTAAGCCGTCATCCCAACGGACATAGAGTTCGACTCCCCGCGAGTCACCATGTACACCGAGGTAGAAGCAGAAGAAGCACATCAAGACGATGTCGATCTGTTGGAAGAGGGCCGGCTGTTGGCACTCAGCCGGTCCAGCATCTACCAGCAGAGTCTGCGTCGATACTACAACAGGAAGGTCAAGCCAAGATCTTTCCAAGAAGGCGACCTTGTGCTCCAGCTGATCCAGTGAATAGCCGGCCAACACAAGCTGTCGGCACCTTGGGAAGGCCCCTTTATCATTAGCAAGGTTCTAGGGAACGACGCCTACTACCTGATCGACGCTCAGAAGCCCCGAGCGCACAAGAGGGACGACTCCGGCAAAGAGACAGAGCGCCCGTGGAATGCAAATCTTCTTCAAAGATTTTACAGTTGATGCAGTATGTATCACACTACCCCTTTTGTATTAAAGTACTAAGACTTTGGGCCCCCCGAGACGAGCTCGGGGACTGCCCTTTTTGTTATCTGTATGATAAGAATTATGCCTTCGAGTACATTACTTTCATTACAAGCCGCTTGGCACCGGGCTAGACTAGTCGGCCCGGGGACTCGCCGCCTTGCACTATGAGGAGCTTCCCGCGGTCAACAAGTAGTGCGCGGTACCCAACCCACCTCCTGGCAAAGCCGCAGCTTGCAGAGCGACTGTGAGGCAGGCAGGAGTGAGGAAGAACGGGCGCCCACACGAAAAATGGCTAAGGACCTAAAGCACGAACATAGCGTAAGACGGCCTCCAGCATTTCTGAAGCAGAAAGCCGACTCATGAGTAGTCGGCTCGCTGTCTTTATTAACCTCTATCAAGGACGGCCGACTCTTGGGTAGTCGGCCTGTCTCTTTCTATCCGACTTGCTAAAGAAACTCTAAACGGCCAAGTACTTGCCTTCCCGAAGTAGCCAAGCACTTGACCCAGCGACCGTCCACAGAGCGGCTGTCCGACTGGCAAGGCAGCGACTAAAGGAAGGCGGCAAAGGGAAAAGCCTAAAGAGCAGTAAGCAAGGAAAGACTGAAATCAGATAAATATTTACATAGGCCCTTGGCCGAATCTTCGAATAGAAGTTCAAGATACAGCCCGCGGGTGGAATTGTTCGAATCTAACAAAGTTTTCAAAAGATTGCTAAGACAGACAAGCAGAGGCGAAAAAAGCAGCCTAGGTGGTGACATCTGGGATCGGAGGATCGGAGGAGATGGCGGTGTCAGGCGCCAGGGCAGTCGGCTAGGCGGTCTCGGTTTGATCGCCTCCGGCGGCAGTCGCCTTCTCTCGACGCGGCTCGTTGCTGGAGGCGCGGTCGAGCTGAGGCTGGCCGCCTGCTCCGTCTTCTGGCAGCTCCGCCTCACCTTCGGCCTCCGCCTCGTCCTCCTCCTTGGTTCTGTAGTCGATCACCTCCGCCGAGTCCTCGCCATACTCCGGGTTCATCCCGAACCACTCTGGCGGCACTTCCTCGCCGCCTTCAGCCCGCTTGGGCACGAAGACACTGGTGTCCGTGTACTCGGCGATGGCCGCCGCACGCTCGATAAGGGCACCCTCCACGACCTCCAGCTCGGCCTGGGCTTCTGACCGGAACGCGGCCAGACGGTCCAGGTCTAGCCCTGGATACCATGCCTTGACGAACTCCAAGGCCCGGCACGCTCCGGCCCGGGCCGAGGAGCCCTTCCAAGCTTCAAGACGGCCGGCGGCGACTTCCAGCCAGTCGGCGGTCCAACTGGCGGTGCGCAGAACCGGCATGTCCAACCACAAAGCGGCAACCGCCTGGGCGCCGACACGCTGAAGTCGGCGCATCTGCCGGTGGGCCGGACGAAGACGGGCTTCAATGTTTAGAAGCTGCTCATCGATGGTTCGGGGGGCATTAGCGGCGATCTCCTCACCGCTTGCCCTTCGCGCCTCACGAGCAGCCTCAATGGCCAGAGGGACTGCCTGCGAGTGAACAGGGAAGAAGTCTGCCAAGACAAAAAAGAAGCAAGTCGAAAAATCAGAAGTCGGCCTGACACATAGTCGGAAGCCCGAAGAAACGAAAGAAACTTACCATCAGCAATATCCTCGATCTCGTGGAAGCCGGAGGTCAGCATCGCCTCCCTGTCAGTCCAGGAGGAGCGCTCGCTCTCGAACTCGGCCAGGAGAGTGGCCTCCTTCTTCTCGGCCTCGTCTTGCGCCTTCTTGAGCAGCTCCTTCTGCTCGGCCAGCTGCGCCGCCAGCAGGTCGCACTCCGCGGAAAGCTTGCTACACTCCTCCTCCTTGGCACGCCGGGCGGTATTGGCCTCGCTCAGCTGCTCCTGAAGAAGGGCGTTGGCTCCTGAAGAACGAAAGAAGAGACAAATAAGTCGTCAACAAAGAAGATCACCGGGAAAATCTGGACCGACTGCTCAGCAGTCGGCCCGAATCTCGGGGACTACAGCCCGCGGGTGCGCCAGCGCGCCCCCGCGAAGAAGAAGAACTTACTCTGGCTTTCCAACAAGTCGGCAGCCTTCTTGCTCAACTCCTCAACATTGCGGTTGAAGGCAGTGGCGCGGAGGTTGTGATACTCCTGCAATAAGTCATTGAAGACAAAGTTAGTATTTGGAGCTCGCCAGAGGGAGTTCTGAACCGCCTGCTCAGCAGCCGGCCCGGAACTCGGGGACTACACCCAGTGGGTGCTGAGGGAGTTCCGAACTAGGGGGTGTCCGGATAGCCGAACTATCATCATCGGCCGGACTCCAAGACTATGAAGATACAAGATTGAAGACTTCGTCCCGTGTCCGGATGGGAATTTCCTTGGCATGGAAGGCAAGCTTGGCGATACGGATATGTAGATCTCCTACCATTGTAACCGACTCTGTGTAACCGTAGCCCTCTCCGGTGTCTATATAAACCGGATGGCTTTAGTCCATAGGAAAAACAACAATCATACCATAGGCTAGCTTCTAGGGTTTAGCCTCCTTGATCTCGTGGTAGATCTACTCTTGTAACCCACATCATCAATATTAATCAAGCAGGACGTAGGCTTTTACCTCCATCAAGAGGGCCCGAACCTGGGTAAAAACATCGTGTCCCTTGTCTCCTGTTACCATCCGCCTAGACGCACATTTCGGGACCCCCTACCCGAGATCCGCCGGTTTTGACACCGACATTGGTGCTTTCATTGAGAGTTCCTCTGTGTCGTCACCGATAGGCTCGATGGCTTCTTCGATCATCATCAACGACGCCGTCCAGGGTGAGACCTTCCTCCCCGGACAGATCTTCGTATTCGGCGGCTTTGCACTGCGGGCCAATTCGCTTGGCCATCTAGAGCAGGTCGAAAGTAACGCCCCGGGCCGTCAGGTCAGATTTGGAAGTTTGGACTTCACGGCTGACATCCGCGGGGACTTGATCTTCGACGGATTCGAGCCACAGCCGAGCGTGCCGCACTTTCACGTTGGGCATGATTTAGCTCTGCCGCCGGACAGTACCCTGGAGGCCGCACTCGAAACCACTCCGATCTTCAATTCGGAGCCAGCTCCGCAGATCGAGGATGGATGCCTAGACACCGCCTCGGGGGCTGCAACCTCTAAGGCGATAGAGCCGAACACTGACTTCGTCCCTCATAAAGCTCGTGACTCCAAGGTGTCGGACTCCTCGCCGGACTCCGAACCTCCCGCGCCCGCCCTGATCGAATCCGACTGGGCGCCGATCATGGAGTTCACCGTAGCGGACGTCTCTCAACACTCACCTTTCGGCGACATCTTGAGTTCGCTAAAATACCTCTCGTTATCAGGAGAGACTTGGCCAGATTTTGGTCAGGATGGCTGGGATGCGGACAACGAAGAAATTCAAAGCCCACCCACCACTCACTTGGTAGCCGCTGTCGACGATTTAACTGACAGGCTAGAATACCACTCCGAGGACATCGACGGTATGGACGACGATGCCGGGGACAACCAAGAACCAGCACCTAACGGGCGCAGGAAAGCCACCCCATCCCACAACGTATGCATGGTGGACACACCAAAAGGAAGCGACAATGAGGAAAAACGGGATGTGGCGAAGGACAACTCCCCCAACAGACAAACAAAGCGGCGACGCAAGTGTCGCCCGAAGACCGGCATCGACAAAAACGGTACCCATATGGACCCGGCCCTAGAGCAGGGCGAAGCAGTGGACGACGCACACTTCAACAAGCAGCCAGCCGGACATAAACCGGACAAGCAACCCATCCCCGACGAAGATGATCTCACATCACTAGAGCATAGGAATCTCCATAACAGGCTTGTCGCCACTGCAAGAAGTTTGAAGAAGCAAAAGCGGAAGCTCAAAACAGCAGAGGACGCACTCAGAATGAGATGGAGCAAAGTACTCAACACCGCAGATAAATATGGCACTAGTCACCAGACAAAGAGCTACCCGAAGCGCAAGCTGTTGCCCGAATTTGACGAGGAGGCCTTAGAGCCCCACAGTCAAAAAAGAAAGAAGCCGCCTGGCCGGATAGACGACCAGATGACAGGCCAAGAGCAACCAGGGGTGCCGCACTCAAGCCGGCACACGATCAGCATAAAGATCCTCGGAAAAAGGATAACCCGGCCAGGTCTATTTATGGGCCAAAAAAGAAGACCCCAGGAAGTAACACAACCAGCCGAGCATTTGAAGACAACGGCACACCCAAATACAGGGGCGCCGCACACCCACTATGTTTTACCGACGAGGTACTGGATCATGGATTTCCAGCGGGATTCAAACCCGTAAACATAGAGGCATACGAAGGAACAACAGACCCCGGAGTCTGGATTGAGGATTATATCCTACACATACATATGGCAAGAGGAGACGATCTCCATGCCATAAAATACCTACCCCTCAAGCTCAAAGGGCCGGCTCGACATTGGCTTAAAAGCCTCCCAGAAAATACGATTTGAAGTTGGGAAGAGCTTGAGGATGCGTTTCTAGCAAATTTCCAGGGGACTTATATCCGGCCTCCGGATGCAGACGATTTAAGTCACATAACTCAACAGCCCGGAGAATCAGCACGCAAATTCTGGAACAGGTTCCTCACTAAAAAGAACCAAATAGTCGACTGTCCGGATGCTGAAGCCTTAGCAGCCTTTAAACACAACGTCCGAGACGAATGGCTCGCCAGACACCTCGGCCAGGAAAAACCAAGAACAATGGCCGCACTAACAAGCCTCATGACACGCTTTTGCGCAGGGGAAGACAGCTGGCTGGCTAGATGCAGCACCAGCGACCCGAGTACATCCGAAATCAGGGATGGAAATGGGAAATCATGACGCAGAAAAGATCAGCGCCGGAATAAGGAAAATGGCCCAAATAGTACGGCGGTCAACGCCGGATTCAAAAGCTCTCGGCTGAACAACAAAACACTGCCCCTCAAGGACAACAGTGACGAGCTATCCAACCTAAACAAGATCCAGGACAGACTGTGCCAAATACATGGTACCTCCGGGAAGCCTGCAAACCATACCCACAGAGATTGTTTGGTCTTCAAGCAGTCCGGCTGACTTAACGCCGAACACAAGGGGCTCGACACACCAAGTGAAAGTGACGAAACCCAAAAGCAGCGCTCCGGAAACCAAAAGACTTTCCCACTAGAAGTCAAAATAGTGAACTCACTTCACGTGATAACACGCAGCGTGGCACCTGCTATACCAGGACACCATCCGCAGACTGGGGATAGAACCCACCAAAATTCGCTATAGAAGCACTTCCTTCAAAGGAGTGACGCCAGGCCTTTTAAGCCAATTTTACAGGCTCTGTACCACTAGAGGTCGTGTTCGGTTCATCCGACAACCTCCGTCGCGAAAAGCTCACTCTCCATCGCCCCATTTAACAGTCGCCCTTAAGCGCTACTGGGGCGTGAAGCTTTCGCCTGCTTTAATGCAATACAACATTACGCGTCTCTTACGCTTAGGAATGCCCGGTCCACGTGGCATAATCTCACAACTCTGAGTGTCCCTCGACCACAGAGAATGTGCGACTGCTTCAACACCCACACATTAATCAGACCTTGCAGGTCAAAGTCCCTGAAAAACAGGTCATTTAGACCTCGGACATGGTTAGACAAGTCCGGCGTAAGCTAACAAGGGGCTTCCCAGCCGCATACCCCTTTTCTTAGGGGGCCGCGCGCATAAATGATGAAAGCCAATAAAGCTCAACTTTCTTCATCTTCCAAATTATACTTTATTTTAATACAATTTTTGCATGATATTTCTTAGAAACTAAGTCCTTCTCTTTTACAGATGAAGCACGTGCTACACCCGTCCAGGATACAGCACAACGGAGACACAGGCGCAGACGTGCAGTAGGGACCCGTTGCAAGGATTCTTTTCAGATTAAGACCCTGCGTAAACCTTTCTTACTGTCTCTTGTTGATACACATCCCCCGGTTTCCTACCAGAGCCGAGGAGGAGGCTGGCGTTTTGGCATCGGCCGCGTCAGAAGTTCCCGCCTGTACCTGGACACTAGGGGCTTAGGGCTCTATTCTGCCCGATATCATAAAGACCGAACACCTCAGGGAGTGTTCGGCGTCTCGAGTTAGGCCTTATATGCATCAGCTCCGAATCATGTCTTTGGTCAAATGTTGGGTTTGCCCGGCTCCTGTGTTTTGCTGCCTTACGTTCCGTATCATCGGCTGACGCGGCACCAGGAGAACTACTGCGATTGTGCCCCGGTTCGGCCGGGAGAGCACCTCAGTAGAGAAAGCCAAAAACTGACTGTCATGATAGAGCGAGAGACTGGTCAACCACATCGACCATTGGAATGTTTAGAATTCCTCCGCTTTGACAAAGGACCGCTTCCCGGTCAGGCACATACGCGCCCCAAGTTCGGAGAAGCGCTGTGCCATCAGGGGCTATATAGTAGCCCCACATTCGAGCTCCTATGGCTAGGTGAAAGTGATAAAGCATTATAGTCCGGTTGCCTAGTTTACTATGCTATCACCTCCTTAAAAGGACCAAGACGTTGGATTAAGTGTGAAAAAGCGTTTTTCTTTTTGCAAACAGCCCCGCACAATGTGCGTGGGGGCTGAAGCCAAAGACTGCCATCTTTCAGATTATACATACATATACGGCCGCACAGGAGATAGTTCAATACTTGAACACACAAGTATAAAAAGTCATTGCATTATAAACATGATCTTAGAAATCATACATGTCATTCAAACATAACATCTTTCGAGCACTGCGACTCTATTATACGAGCGCCCTGCAGGACTTCCTCAAAGTAATGCTCGGCGGGGAATCGGCTTTTGTCCGAACCCCGGGATGCAACAGCGGTGGCATCCATTGCCGCCCAGTATGTTTTACCACGGCGAGAGCCATCCGCGCACCTTCTATGCATGCCGACCGCTTCATCACCTTAATATGTGGCACTGCCCCAAGGAATTGTTGCAACAAGCCAAAATAACTCTTCGGCTTGGGCCTTTTCGGCCACAGATGAGTTACCACATCCATCATGGCCAGTCCGGACAATCTATTCAGCTCAGCCCACTCAACCAGCCGATCACTCAACGGAAGTGGACGCTCCGGACTATGGAATTGAGACCAGAAAAGCTCTTCCATTTCATGATCCTCCTGGCTTTGAAAGTGCACGACTGCGTCAGCCGCACTCGCCGCCAAGTCCAGATAAGGATCCTCCGCATTATACAATCGGCCCAGCTGAGCATACTTCGGATCCGTGAACTTCCTACGCAGCATAAAGGGCTTTCCAGCCACAATGTCTCCGACCTGACGCAGTTCCTCCTTCATAGCCCGCATAGCACTACGGGCATCCTTGGCTTCGGCATCGGCCTTCTTCAGGTCCTCTTGCTCCGCTCTGTGTTCTCCTTCTAGAACCTCTACGCGGTCAGTAGCAACTTTTAATTTCATGGCCATTTCGGCCATCTCCTCCCTGCTTCGGCAGTGAGCAGCCTTCTCGGCTTCTAGCTCTTCCGCTGCCTTCAAGGCAGCCGCCTCGCTTTTTCTGGCTTGCTCCTTGGCCCGAGCAAGTTCTGCTCAAAGGTCTTCCACAGCAGCAGCACCATCTGTATCAAGCATACAACTTGTAAGGAATGGGCATCAGCTCCCTTACTAAGTGACCGCGGCGCAATCACATACCTTGTGACTCATCAAGTCATTTATTGACCAGTGAGATGTATGCATCTGCAGCGTCGAGTTGCTTCTTCAGCTCGACGAATCCATCCGTCCGGCTGGCCACCGAACGTTCCGCCACCTGCATAGGAAAGGCGACAGTTAATAACTGAGATTATGATCCTAGGCACGCTGTCGTTTTCGACAGCATACCAAGTCTCAAGGGCTACTATATAGGGCGCACTTCATGTGCAAAACTGTCAACAGGTATGTCATTTTTTGCGTACCTCAAATCTCGTCAGTAAACTTCCGACGGCCTCATACAACTCGCTTTCGGCGGACGAGATCCTCTCAATCACATTACCCATTAATGTGCGGTGATCTTCTGAGATGGACGCCCTCTTAAGCAAATCCTGCAGCTCCACCGACCGTACTCCAATGGGTGCCGGACTCTCCGGCCCTGCCGGACTCGGGGAGACCCTCCGCGACGACACCTCAGGGTCGTCCGCCCCGTGCGATGGGGCGGCAGATGGAGGCGTTTCGCTCTCCATCATCTCCGGACGAAGGTCTCCCGAAGATGAGCTGTGCTGATATAGGCTGAGATCCGAACTGCAAGGGAAAAACTTCGGTTACCTTTAGACATTAAGCAGGGGTGTCTAATAATTATAAAATCCCCCTTTTTACTTACGGCTCGCTAGAGGGCTGATTCCTCCGAGGAGACAGTACGGCCGGGGCGCTTTCTGGTGCAGGACCTTCCGGTACAGATTTCTTTCCCCGCTTTGAGGCCTTGGCCTCCGGGTCTTCGGGAGCGTTCCACTTCTCCCCCTGGAAGGAGGGACTCTCGATTCCTCCCTTACTAAATGCCTCCTTGGCAGAGGTGACAGTTTCCCCGTGCCCCCCTTCGCCCTCATTTGAAGGTGCAACCTCCAACATTTTGATTAACACGGGATCCTGCGTGGTCTCAGGGAGGGGGGACGGACACCGTATCAGTTTTGCTTGCGCTATCCACTCCTGTCCAGGGATAGCTGGTTAAAAGGCAAGCTCACAATAAAAAAATGGATGGTGTGTCCGGACACAGGGCTACTTACTTGAGTATCCGGGCGATTGCAGCTTAGGCCAGCGTCCTCGGTCAATTCTGGATGCGTCTCTTGCGATCCGAAGAACAATTTATACATCTCCATGGGAGTCAAACCCTTGAAGTGTTGAAGAGCTCGCGGCCCCTCCGGATTAAATTCCCACAGGCGGAGGGGGCGACGTTTGCAGGGCAGTAGGCGCCGGATCAACATGACCTGCACCACTGCGACCAGATTGATCTCCCTTTTTTGGAGGACTCGAATCCGGTCCTGCAACAGGGGGACGTCTTTGGGCGGCCCCCAGTCACGCCCCTTGTTGACCCATGACGTCAGCTGCTGTGGAAGGCCCGAGCGAAAGACGGGCGGCGGCTTCTGCCTGCTGCCCCGGGGAGCGGTGATATAAAACCACTCCTGTTGCCACAAGCTGAGCTCCTCTTGGAAAGAGCCCTTGGGCCATGGAGCTTCAGCCCTCTTGCTTATAACCGCCCCGCCGCACTCTGCCTGACGCCCCTCAATCATCTTCGGCTCCACGTTGAAGGTTTTGAGCCATAAGCCGAAGTGAGGGGTAGTGCGGAGGAAGGCTTCACAAACGACAATGAATGATGAGATATGGAGGATGGACTCCGGAGCCAGGTCATGGAATTCCAGCCCATAGTAAAACATGAGCCCCCTCATGAAGGGATCCGTCGGGAAGCCTAAACCCCGACGGAAGTGAGACATGAACACGACGATCTCGCCAGGCTCGGGAGTTGGGATAACTTGCCCTCGGGTAGGCAGCCTATGCGAAATCTCGTAGGTTAAATACCTGTCATCTCTCAGCTTTAGCACGTCCTCCTCCGTGACGGAGGAGGGCATCCACCGGCCTCGTAGATTAGGACCAGACATTGTCGAGGATCGAAGGTACCTGAATTCGGAGCCCTGGGTGTTGGAACTCAGGGAGAGGGCGGATTCGATAGAGGATTGAATAAAAAGAACGGGCCTTGGTCTCATTATAAAGAGGAAGAATACCAAGAGCCGTCCCCGTGACCGTTTGGAACCCGCCTTCGATGGAGGGGGCGTGGCAACGGGCGTGGTTGGGTTACCCACGTCCGTATTGATGGGAATCCCGGAATAAGGGGAACATGATCTCTGCTTCGACAGGACGTGCCAAGGAAACCGCTTCGCTAAACGTGCTGAAGTGGTACAATAAAAACGTTTCAGATAAAGGCTTGGTTGTGGTGTGACGTCACGCCACGGAATACGTCAGCAGATTGGACTTGTGTGAATATTATTCTCTCTATGGTGGTATGTGGAAATTATTTTGCAGAGCCAGACACTATCCTGGTGTTCACAATCTTCTATAAAATATTCGGAGCAGGAACCCGCCTTGCAATGCCGAAGACAATATGCGCACCGGACTCGTCGTCATTGAAGCCTGGTTCAGGGGCTACTGAGGGAGTTCCGGACTAGGGGGTGTCCAGATAGCCGAACTATCATCATCGGCCGGACTCCAAGACTATGGAGATACAAGATTGAAGACTTCGTCCCGTGTCCGGATGGGACTTTCCTTGGCGTGGAAGGCAAGCTTGGCGATACGGATATGTAGATCTCCTACCATTGTAACCGACTCTGTGTAACCCTACCCCTCTCCGGTGTCTATATAAACCGGATGGCTTTAGTCCATAGGAAAAACAACAATCATACCATAGGCTAGCTTCTAGGGTTTAGCCTCCTTGATCTCGTGGTAGATCTACTCTTGTAACCCACATCATCAATATTAGTCAAGAAGGACGTAGGGTTTTACCTCCATCAAGAGGGCCCGAACCTGGGTAAAAACATCGTGTCCCTCGTCTCCTGTTACCATCCGCCTAGACGCACAGTTCGGGACCCCCTACCCGAGATCCGCCGGTTTTGACATCGACAGGTGCGATGGCGCGCCCCCACAGAGAAAAACAAGAATCAAAAAGAAGAAGGAAACATACTCGGACGGCCGTCCGCGCTGCCAGATGCGCCCTAGTTCAAGTTTGAAGGGCGTCGCCTTCAGCGCGCAGCTTCGCCTGAACGTCCAGAAGTGCTTGATTCAGCGGCCCGGTGCCGCCTCCGCGCACCCACTCGGTGGGCGCGGCGCTTGTGGCCTCGGCGTCTAAGGTTGCCGAGCTGGCGGCGCCGGTCTCCCGAGGTCGCGGCGCCGAGGTCGCCCTCTCAAGACGGCGGCGCACCGGCGAGGCGACTTGGAGAAGCAGCCGCGCCTCTGCCTCTTCCGTGACCGGCGGCTCCGATGGACCCACCGGCTGTTTGCCATGCGGTCTCCCAGACGGCGGTGGAGGCGGCAGTGGCGGCACGAGAGTGTCCGACATGGAAGCCTTGCCGCTCTCCTTCTCCACGACGGGGTTCTCGGTGCCGGCCTCCCCGGTCTGCCCCGTGAACTCCGGAGGCGGCGGTGCAGACTACAGTGGGGGGACGAGCATCGCCGATCAGCAACGCGCAGCCTCCTCGGCATGCTGTCTCGCCGCAAGGGTGGCTTCGGCATCCTCCAGCTTCTTCTGGGCGGAGGCGACCGCCCTGTCGGCCTCCACCTTCTCCGTACGTTCGGCCTCCTCCTCCTCGCGCTTCTCCCGCGCATTTCACTCCGTCGCCTCCCGGAGGTCGGCGGCGGGGTCGGCCCGCCGAGTATTGGCGAACGTCTCTGCCGACCCCATGACGGAGGGGACGACGACTCTCTCAAGGGAAAGAGGGGCCCCGAACAAGAATGGAGGGAGTATAAAAGAAGACTCGGACAAGATCCAACGAAGGAAAATAAAAAAGCGTGAAGACTTACGCACAGACTAGCGGCGGCCTTCTCACTTCCCTTCAGAAGCGGTTGGCCTTCGCGGCCACCTCCTCCCGTCTGGTCGCGGCGGCCGCCCCCTTGAACTTCTTCAATTTACTGCCGGGCGCACTCGGCCCGGCGTGACGCCTCTTCGCGCCGCCTTGGCCCGCCAGGCCGGCGGGGGAGCCAGCGGCCGATGAGCCGACCCTCGGCTGGTGGTGCGGGGCGACTTCCCCTTCGGCGTCGTCGTCAGGCCAGTCGGCAAATGTGGCCGAGGGCCTGAAGTCGCCTTCTGCTCCTCCTCCCCCGCCTTCGGCGTCGGCTTCCATCGCCGCCGCCCCCAAGTAGGGGTCGTCGACGTCGCTCTCCGCATGATCGGGGACATACTCGCGGGGCTGTCTCGTGGCGCCGGCTGCAGGCTGCATAAGGGGATTCTAGCTCAAAAGAAACCGACAAGAGTCAGAAACCGGAGTCGGCCGCAAAGAAGACAAAACAATAGAGGGACGCGACTTACCACTGGTGGGGGGTTGTCGCGCGAGTACGGCTCCTTGCCGAACGGCCAGTCCTCCCCGAACTCACAGTTCGCGATATAATTCACCATGTTTGCCACCTCCACGCGGGGCATCTCCTTGGTGCACATCCGACTCGGGTCTCGGAGGCCGCTCATCTGACAGATCAGGGGAGGCCGACCTTGGAGCGGGAGAAGTCGGCGCGCCACGAAGGCGGCCAGCAAGTCGGCCCCGACGAGACCCTCCGACTGCGTCAAGACCCGGAGTCGCGCTACGGCGGCGGCTCCGGCAGGAGTCAGCGTCTTGACTCTGTGAGACCAGCTGGGGAGCCTCCCAGTTAGGGGGGCGGTGTTATAAGGCGGCAGGTTGACCCAGTCGCCGTCGGAGGCGAGGTTCTTCACGTAGAAGTATGAGCGCTGCCACATCTTCACCGACTTGATTAGCGTGATGGGAGGAAAGGGGTTGTCGGCCGTCGAGCGCCGCATCGCGATGAAGGCGCCGCATTGAGCCGGCATGCCGGCGATGTGCGTGCCGAGCTTAGAAGAGAAGAATTCTCCCCACAGCTCGATGGTGGGGAGAACACCGAGGAAACCTTCACACAGAGTGGCAAAGGCGGAGAGCAACACCACCGTATTCGGAGTGAGGTGGTGCGGTTGAAGGCTGTGGAACTCCAAGAACAAGCGGAAGAAGCCGCTCGCCGGCAGCCCCAGGCCGCGCATGAGGTGCGAGCGGAAGATGACCCGCTTGCCCTCCTCCGGCACCGGCCGGATCTCCCCCTCCGGCGCGGCACGGGCGCGCACGAGGTCTGCACTGGGGAGACGACGTGTCCGGCGGAGGAACTCGATGTGTTCCTCTTCTACCTTCGAGCCGTCCCATACGCCGGAGCGCACGGCGGGAGCCGCGGCGAAGGAGGAGCTCATTGCCGTGGTGTGAAATGCTCTTGCTCAACGGCGGAGGCAGGAAGGAGAGAAGGCAAGACAAAGCGGGGGAGCAGGGAAGAAGGGCGCGCGTGCTGTGCCGCTCCGCTCCCCCCCACCTACTTATAGCCCTATGGGCTGAGAAGCCGAGGGGGCGGGCATGGGATTAACTGCGCACGATGCCCCCACGCCGCCCCATGATCTACCCCACGAAGTTACTGCACGCAGTAACGACGTGGGAAAACTAACCGTCCACGGCCGCAGGGGATCCGTCCGTATGCCGAGGCACGGTAGTGGCGGGCCCCACCTGACGGCCCGTCCCGTCGCGCGCGTGGGCAGGCAGACTGCCCTCTCCATGTGGCGCCGCGCGATAAGACCACCCTTATGGCTGCGGGGAAGCGTATCAGGCACGCCGCCTGGTTTCCCGCCGCGACTTTTGAGCTGCGGCTCTTCGCTAAATATCCAACTCTCGACAGTCGGCCCCAGGGAAGACGGCAGCCGAGTTCCAGAGTCCCATG